>NC_034198.2:5363828-5416328 GCF_002021735.2 Oncorhynchus kisutch
TTTTTCACACTTCAGCCGATTGGCGAGAAAGTGAAAGTGGTTGAAGCCTCAGTCGTGCTAAGGGGCAAACTGTTGTGTGTGTGTTTGCATGTGTGTGGTAGGGGCCCTGCAGCTATGACCCGCAGAACCGGATATGTGCCAAATGAAGTGAGTGGCAAGAGGTACGTGTCAAATGTGGTTTGTGTGTTCCTGTGTCACATATCCTTTACAATTGCTACAGTTGTAAATAGCCTGTTAGACATAGTGAACTAACTTGAGCAATGTATAAATATTCAACAACTTACATCAAAGTAAGTTGTATATGACCAGCATACTGAAGCTAAATATGAATTCCGGGATCTTAAATTTCCCTAATTAGAGATGGAAATAGAATCATCTACAACAGTAATGTTGCACATGGAAAGTCAATTCCCCCCCACACAACGTAGGTACAATTTAATCAAACTATCACCGGAATAATTATTCCAATGCATTGCATTTGATTTGAGCGTCCCATTTGAGCTGTCATGGACACACACTTCTCGAGTTAGCAGTGTTTTGGGTGAGGGAAAGGGGGAGTTACTGTATGTGGGAGAATGGGGCATGATAAGGGGAACGTGTTGTTATAACAGATACACGTGTGGTTTCAGAAAAGGGAGAAATGAAACTTGGAGGCTGCAGCTGCTGAAGAAAAGGAAGAAACCCGCGTGAATTATCAGGCGTAGCTCTCCTATCAGTGAGTCATACTCAGCAAAACCAGCTTGTGGGTATTATTGACACCATCACCGTTTCCACACAGCAGTGAAATTACCTTTTTGAGTCATTGCCTTTGCTCTTCCTCAGAAATACTCAGGAAGTATTGTGACTTACACACATACAAATCTGACTATAAATCTGAACATTTTAACAGGTTCCTATTTTTGGGAGGGCACATTTTGGTGAAACTTTTTTTAAACATTGAAAATAGCATGACTTAGCTATGCACCATCTTATCTTATGTTACTTCTGTTACACCTTAAAATGGTGCCAAGGGGAACCTGTGCAAGACATTGGAACGCACAGATGCCTGCACACGCACTCACACAGACAGATAGACAGACAGACACACACCTCTTTCCCAGTCTCGCAGACTCCAAGTATAAGCCCTGAGCTCCAGTATGAAATCAACATTGGGTCTGCAGGAAATGAGTGATCTCCACTTTGAGATAACAGAGGAAGGAAGGGAGGAAGAGGAGGAGACAAAGAAAATGAAAAGAACAGGGCTTTGAGTACCACACCGAAATGTATAATTGTGGCACTCGCCAACCCTCGATTTCCCCAGAGCTATTTCAACACAAGGCTTATAGTGAAGGAGTCACTTTATGGAACACTTTGTAAGTGTTGTTCTTTCCCTGTAGGTTTTTTTTCTGCCTGGTATTAAGAGTAGATGTTGGACAAGCCAGTTGTTTCACAGAGGTTGTTTTTGATGTGATTCTTTCAGAGTCAACATGACCGTATGTGTAAAATGTTTGTTATGGATCCCCCCCAGTACTGCTGCTCAATCTGTTCACCAGTTCCAGAGGTCTACGTCACCGGCTTTCTAGGCTTCACTAGACGGGATTCATTATCATCAACCCCGGACTGTCTTGTCTGATCACACACACCTGGTTCCCATTTCCCCTGATTAGTATATTCCATATGTGCCCTCTGTTCCCTGTGTCTTCGTTGGGTATTGTTCCCATGTCCGTTGGTGGTGTGAGTACCTATGCGTTAGTGCAGCTGTTATGCTGCGTCCTTTATATATGGTGTATTACGGGTATCGTCTCGTGTCGGTCAACGAGGTTTACCATCAATCTTTTGTTTGGGTACAGCCCAGTGTTTTTATATACGTGTTTGTTTTGGGTGTATTAAAAACCCTATTGTGTATTCCTGCGCCTGTCTCCAAATCTTTTATACCAGCGTGACAATGTTATATACCAGACGACCTCTGCATAACTGTCGCACAGTGTACTAAGTACACTGATGTACAGTTGAAGTCAGACGTTTACATACACCTTAGCCAAATACATTTAAACTCAGTTGAACAATTCCTGACATTTAATCCAGTTCAGTTAGGATCACCACTTTATTTTAAGAATGTGAAATGTCAGAATAATAGTAGAGTGAGATTTATTTCAGCTTTTATTTCTTTCATCACATTCCCAGTGGTTCTGAAGTTTACATACACTCAATTAGTATTTGGTAGCATTGCCTTTAAATTGTTTAACTTGGGTCAAATGTTTCAGGTAGCCTTCCACAAGCTTGGGTGAATTTTGGCCCAGTCCTCCTGACAGAGCTGGTGTAACTGAGTCAGGTTTGTAGGCCTCCTTGCTCGCACACGCTTTTTAGTTCTGCCCACAAATATTCTGTAGGATTAAGGTCAGGGCTTTGTGATGGCCACTCCAATACCTTGACTTTGATGTCCTTAAGCCATTTTGCCACAACTTTGGAAGTATGCTTGGGGTCATTGTCCATTTGGAAGACCCATTTGTGCCCAAGCTTTAACTGATGTCTTGAGATGTTGCTTCAATATATCCACATAATTTTCCTACCTACCTCATGATGCCATCTATTTTGGGAAGTGCACCAGTCCCTCCTACAGCAAAGCATGAAGCTGCCACCCCCGTGCTTCACGATTGGGATGGTGTTCTTCGGCTTGCAAGCCTCCCCCTTTTTCCTCCAAACATTACGATGGTCATTATGGCCAAACAGTTCTATTTTTGTTTCATCAGACCAGAGGACATTTCTACAAAAAGTACGGTCTTTGTACTCATCTGCAGTTGCAAACCGTAGTCTGGCTCATGGCGGTTTTGGAGCAATGGCTTCTTCCTTGCTGAGCGGCCTTTCAGGTTATGTCGATATAGGGACTCGTTTTACTGTGGATATTGTCAGGTGTTAGTTGTGCAGAGGTGAGAACGGAGTCATGCGCAGGACACAGAACTGAGTAAAATGACTAACTTTACTGAGGAAAATAATCAGGAAAAATGTAATCCACGCAGGGATCACAAACCCTAACACAAAAGACTAACACAAACCAGGAACAATCACGCACAAAACATAATGGGAGCCAGAGGGTTAAATTGGGAAATAATAATAATTCAATGGGAACCAGGTGTGTACACTCAAGACATAACAAATGGAAAACAGAAACATGGATCGGTGGAAGCTAGAAAGCCAGTGAAGCCGAACGCCGCCCGAACAAGGAGAGGCACCAACTTCGGCGGAAGTCATGACAGATATAGATACTTTTGTACCCGTTTCCTCCAGAATCTTCACAAGGTCCATTACTGTTGTTCTGGGATTGATTTGCACTTTTTGCACCAAAGTACATTAATCTCTAGTAGACAGAACGTGTCTCCTTCCTGAGCAGTATGACGGCTGCGTGGTCCCACGGTGTTTATACTTATGTACTATTGTTTGTACAGATGAACGTGGTACCTTCAGGCATTTGGAAATTGCTCCCAAGGATGAACCAGACTTGTGGCAGTCTACAATTTATTTCCTGAGTTCTTGGCTGATTTCATTTGATTTTCCCATGATGTCAAGCAAAGAGGCACTGAGTTTGAAGGTAGGCCTTGAAATACATCCACAGGTACACCTCCAATTGACTCAAATTATGTCAATAAGCCTATCAGAAGCTTCTAAAGCCATGACATCGTTTTCTGGAATTTTCCAAGCTGTTTAAAGGCACAGTCAACTTAGTGTATGTAAACTTCTCATCCAATGGAATTGTGATATAGTGAATTATAAGTGAAATAATCTGTCTGTAAACAATTGTTGGAAAAATGACTTGTGTCATGCACAAAGTAGATATCCTAACCGACTTGCCAAAACTATAGTGTGTTAACAAGAAATTTGTGGAGTGTTTGAAAAATTTGTTTTAATGACCTAAGTGTTTAATGAGCTAAGTGTTTAATGACCTAAGTGTATGTAAACTTCCGACTTCAACTGTACATACTTCAGCCTAAATTGTTTACTTGCATGTTGATGCTAATAGACATGAAACCTTGTGCTAAGAGAATGGTGTGTAATTCAACAAACGTATGAGGAGGAAAAGATACTGGATATACTGACGAGATGCTTGTGTCTCCGCCCTGACAATGGGATTCGTTATTCCTCTCTTTGGATTGGTGTTGATGTTGATGACAACTGCCTGTGTCCAATGGAGAGTGAGATGCGATGCTTGGCTCATTATTATGCATTAACCGCCTCGAACGAAACTTCTATTACATCAAATAACCCTCAAGTATCAAAATAGCTATACGTTCTTATCTGGACTAAATTCAACACTCTCATTGCCTCCCATACAAAAACTCCTGACTTGCTTAATAACTAATGATCTGCTTAACTTGGACAGATTGTGGTGGGAACAACCCATCTCGGTTCGCCTCTTCCTCTCTGGAGACCCTTTCATAGAGCTGGAATCCTTAATTGGTGAAATTGTCAACAACAAAGAAGTTACTACAAACCACTAACACTGCCACACTAACACACAAACCACTAACCCCCCCCCCCCCCCCATCATTGCATGCATGATAGAACGGTGGAATAGGTGTGACAAAATCAATGTCATGTAGCAAGGCACCTCTCCTCTGTTTCTCCTCAGTTTCGTCAACAAAACAAAACAATGCACACACGCACGCACACACACAGACACAGACACAGACACACACACACACACACACACACACACACACACACACACACCCTACCTCCTGGTGTAAAGAGGTGGGGTAGCAATGAGGGGTTGGGTAAATGGCTTTTACATTTCCACTGAATGAGTGGCTTACAACTGTGGACGACTGCAGCTGTTTCTGATTTGAGGGAACAAAGAAGGGGGGAATGGCAGCGATCTGAGCGATCGCTACTCTGGACTGGGCTTCACTCTTTTAATGGGCCAACATCTGTCAGGAATGACACAGATGTAGCCATGTGTGTGTATAGGGGGCTGGGAAGCAACAGGATATGTCTATATCTACAGGCAAATATTACAGCTGTACAAAGAGAAAGCGAGGGAGGGTAGAGGAGTTACTGCTCGCCAGAACTGAGCGATAGCGGAGGTCAGCTCATTTGGGGGTGAGAGGAAGAGAGGAGGAGAGGAGTACAGTGTATCAGATTCCGCAGATGTAATGTATAGAGAGAGGGAGAAGATACACTCCCAATGGCATGCTTAGACGAACGCTCACTTATTTTATAAGGGGCATGAAGAATCACATGGTCACGGAGTGGAAAATCAGTCCTTCTAATCTAAGGTGCATCTGAAATGGCCCCCTTTTTACCTCTGTAGTGCACCCCTCCATCTCCACTCCCCTCTGCGCAACATTTTGTTTCCTGCTGCTATTGAATGCAGCACAGCCTTCAGAGGCTCCTGCTGCTGCACTGCAGCCTCGTAAAACATAGCAGGTCTAAATCACATGATCGGGGTCTGGGACTTGGACAGGAGGCAGAGGTTGGAGTGGGGGGTTTAGTATGGAGTAGAGCTAGACCTGGGTGTCAGAGTACAGTACAGTACAATACAGTGGAGTTAGGCTGGGGTTACCTTTCTTCAACTAAGGAAGAACAAATATAGAAGAATAAATAAGTGAAAGAAAAGCAAAGGTGTGTTTGTAAAAGAGGGATAAAGAGAACGTGAGTGAGAGAGTGAGAACGAAAAGAAACAAGACATTTGGTCTGTCCATTTCCCTTCTCCTCTGTCTGTTCCCGTTCTCTCTTCTATCACCTCTTTCCCCACTCTTTCCATCCCACCCTCATTCCCAAAAGTATCCCCTTTCCTTTTTCTAGCTCAGTGCTGCACCGTCACCTCTGGTCAGCCTTGGAACCATCTAGTGAGACTGTCTCCCTCTCCCCTTTTAGCAATGTGATCTGACATCCAAATGGAGCATTGTCACCCCAGTAGCAATACAAGCAATTCAGCCATGCTATTTTCTCCTTACCTGACGAGCTCTAGGTACGTCTCACTCTCCCATTCTCTCTTTCTTTCTCTCTCTCCCTCTATCTCTCTTTCTCACACACACACACACTCTTTCTCTTTTCTCCCACTCTCAGATTGCTTCCCCAAATCTCCCTCTCTCTCGCTCTCTCCCGCTCCCTTCCCCCTCCTCCTTCTCCCTCTCTCTACCCATTTCTGTAGGTGGGAACTCAACGTTTTGAGCTGTGGGTTGTTGCTGCAGAAAGGGGTCAGAGGGTCTGTTGGACTGTGTCCAACTGTTATTCAGGGAGAAACATTCTGTATCAACGTACAGTATCAAAGCATGTGAGTGAATATTGGCTTAGTATTCACGTGCATCCACACTCTTAGGGTTCTTCGGCTGGCCCACAGGATAACCCTTCTTGGGTTCCAGATAGAACCCTTTTGAGTTCCATGCCAAAGCCTCTGTGGAAAAGGTTCTACCTGAAACCCAAAAGGGTTCGGCAAAGGTTACTCCTTTGGGGACAGCCGAAGAACCCTTTTAGGTTCTACACACGTAGCACTTAAAAAAAAAGAGGGCAGAAGTCTGTGCTGTTGTTGGATGCAGTACGGATAAGGATTAATATACTGTGTAATGTACAGTATGTAGGCCCGCTGGCCCAGAGCCATATGTAGAGTTACAGTCTGTGACTGTGTAGACTATCTACAATATGAGATTTTGTGCACAGTGTCTGTACTGTCATATGTACACATGCGTTGCTCGAGCTGTAGGACTATTCTCTGTATCTGGCAGTTTCTCAGTAATCCCATTACATAGGAACCTGATAGAGACGACTTACCTCCCTAGCTCCACCCCTACACCCCTTCCTCCTCCTCCTCCACCTCACCCCCAATGTCACATCACGTCTCCCTGAGAACCTTGGGAAAAGGGCAGGGGCGCACCACATGTCTCAGGCACACACCCTAAAGGTTACCCAGAGAGGGGCTGTGGGGGACACCGGTCACACACAGACGTGCAAGCATGCGCACACTATTTCAAAAATCACTCCCTTGCTTGTCACATGCTTGCGTCGGCATACTACATGAGCTCTGTGATCCTCATCCACACACAGTGCACTGCAAACACACACATGCGCACACACACATGTACGCCAAAAGTTTCTGGAAGGGTTGCTGGGCTTGACTGAAGAACAGTGTAGCCAATAATGCCACCTACTGGTAGAATCGGTCTGTAGCATCATGTGAATAGTTAAAGAAAACTGAGTAGCTCATTCCGGGAGGAATTAAACAAATGTATTTGCAGTTTTAGTTTCACATGGTATGTTTATACCAAGGTTGTGTATCAAAATTATACCTCCTATTCCCCAAATAGTGCAAAAAAAAAAGCAGCACAGTTTAGGAGAATAGGGTGTCATTGCCGATTTATCTCAATAGGCTCCCGAGTGGCACAGCGGTCTAAGGCACTGCATCTCAGGGCAAGACGCGTCACTACAGTCCCCTGGTTTGAATCCAGGCTGTATCACATCCGGCCGGGATTGGGAGTCCGATAGGGCGGCGCACAATTGGCCCAGCGTCGTTCAGGTTTGGCCAGGTAGGCCGCCATTGTAAATAAGAATATGTTGTTTTACTGACTTGCCCTAGTTAGATTTAAAAAAAAATGGTCTCCACCAGTTTCCACCATCCTGCAGGGTTACTAATTACTAATGTTATTAATTTGCCCACACTCTGCAAATAGTATTTTACATGTCTTCTTAGGCAAAAGAGTCATCATTACATTTGGTAATGGATGGTAGAGGGACTGGTGTGAAGTGAAAGCCTCCTGGGAGGCTGAAAGGCTCAGGCTGAGAAGGAAGCAAGGAGATAGAATTGCGGAACTGAAGAAAGATGAGCTGAATTGACAAAATTAGACATCTGTCATTCTCATTGAAGCAAACAAGCTGTTTCTATGTGTGCTATTTCTATGGTTCCTGTTATTAGGTTTAGTTTGTGTCTTTTACTTTCAGTTTTGTACACCAGCTTCAAACACCTGAAAATCCAATATTTTGGGTTATGGAAAATATATTTCACAGTGGTTTAGATGGTGCAATTATTCTCTATACTATACTTGAATTAGGCGAACTATTAGAATTTAGCAACCAGGACATGGCAGGGCGATTTCTGCGACATTGAAAACAACGACTTTGAAACAAGTTAATACCATACATTGAAACAAGTTAATACCATACATTGTCTGTCTTCCCATGTGCCTTGTCATATATGACATATTATGTCAAGCACATGGGAAGACAGGCAATGTTATATATAAGCATCACAAATGCAAACTACATCATCCCAACATGAAGCAGCAGCCTCAGTACAGTAACAATAGCTGAGCACAGAACATCATGTCAGGCTTTTACATCACACTAAGCACTTTCGAACCATAAAGAGAAATGGGAGGCTTCAGAGGTGCTGTCCTTAAAGCTTAGTGATCCACACAATATCTGCAAGCAGCCCCTCTCCTCTCCCTGAGGACAGAGAGAAAATTAATAGTGGGGTTAAGCCCATACCGATAAAACGTGAGACTATCAAAATTAACACAACATGCCCCAAAATCGATATGTTATTACACCATTACTTAACATTACTACATGTCAGACGCACGGAACAAAAAAGAAAGAAAATTGACTGGAAACGGGTGGTTTAGGCTCCCAAATTGTGTTGACTGGATACCGGGTGGTTTAAGCTCCAAATTGTGTTGACTGGAAACCGGGTTGTTTAAAAACCTCTTAGAGCTCCCCCCTACTTTTTTAACATTTCCACCTGAAGACATACCGCAATCTAACAGCCTGTAGCTCGGCTCAGAACCAAGGATATTCTTGGTACCATTTGAAAGAAAACACTCTGAAGTTTGTGTAAATGTGAATTGAATGTAGGAGAATATACACAATAGATCTGGTTTAGATAATACAATGAAAAAACTGTGAAAGAAAATGTTCAGTTTAGAATAGTTTCACATATGAGCCCTGTATCAACAGGTATAATAAACAGATATATATGAGTACAGGGAACATAAGGTTGAATATATTATTATAGGCCTGCTAGATCTACTGTCTCATTTATATTATGACATTTCAGCTAGATCTACTGTCTCTATTATATTATGACAGACCAGCTAGATCTACTGTCATTATTATATTACAACAGACCCAGCTGCATCTACTGTCTCCATTTCACTTTGGCCATTGTTATGGGCCTGCCCTCCCTCAACAGCCTCAAATAGGCTATTCCATTTCACAAATAATATTTTATATTTTATATTATTAATTTCAAACAACGGCATTAGCATGAGAAGAACTTACCAGTCCAAAACGATGTCCTCTCCGTTCAAAAAATATTCCTGGGAATCACTAAATGAATCGTTCTCGATCAATTTCTTCTAAAATTGTATGTACATCTGTATATCTAGACTTAGATTTAGCTTTCCCTGACTTAGTCGCCATACTGATTGATAATAAACAGCTGAATATGCACTTTAACCAAAATAACGCTGTGCGCAACATGCATTGCTCCTTCCGGTATGAACGTCATGGCGAATGACCCTCTTTACGCTGGAGTTTACTACATGGGTTGGTCTTCCAACACATAAACATTACATATTGCCCGTTTACCTCAGCTCATTGGCTATCTACCCCAGCTAGATTTCAAGACGATCAGTGGTCATTTGGTTAAAATACAGTCAATCAATGAACCAGCGGGCAAATCATTGGTGCACAATGATGTCCTTCTTGTTGTCTTCAAATCGGTTTCTTTCAGTCAATACGTCCCACGAAATGACCCATCAGGTTTGGTTGTATTACAAACAAACCAGTTGATTGCAATGAAACCAAACATAACTGGAAAAGTCACGTTCTGCGTGTGTATTTATCTCAAGTGTGTCATCGAAAATGGAATGAGATGGGATTCACTACACAAGCGGTTCACAAAATGTTTCGTGTTAGGCTATAAAAATTGATTTTATCAAACAATAGACTATTCATTGTGTAACAATGAGCAATGGGATTGCTAACAGAGGAAGATTGACAAAGGTAACTATTTATTTATTGCAGTTTGTGATTTTGTTACGCCTGTGCTGGTTGAAATAGTTGTTTTTTCTGTGGCTCTATCATAATCTTTCGCAGTAAATCCTTTGTTAAATCTGACAACGCAGTTGGATTAGCAAGATTCTAGGCTTTCGAAACATGTGAGACACTTGCATTTCATGAATGTTTAATATGACTATTTATTTAGTTGTCGAATTTCATCCCGCTACCGGGGTCCGTGCTTTGACTGGAAACTGGTTGGTATGTTGCTCCAAATTGCGACAAGAACAATTTGTCAAGGCAGATATGTGCGGCGGAGACGCTCACGGACAAGGCGAAGATGAGTGGCCGAGACCAAGGCCTGTGTGGACAACAGTGGATGCATCATTCCAGGCAGCAAGTGTTGGATGCTGAACATTATTTTTGTGATTGGACTAATGTCCACTGGTAGCCTACAGGAGCGCTTTCTTAAGTGATTGTTGACAATCAGATGAAAACATTATGACTTGGTTGTGTTTATGCCACATTAAAAGGCATAGGCGGTGTGTCTGTCACAAGGTGGATAAGTGGGTGGTAGGGCTGGTGTGATCAGACACACCTGCAGTAAGCTAGCTAATCAGACAGGTAGCTGGGGATTGCTGTACAGTGCCTTGCGAAAGTATTCGGCCCCCTTGAACTTTGCGACCTTTTGCCACATTTCAGGCTTCAAACATAAAGATAAAAAACTGTATTTCTTTGTGAAGAATCAACAACAAGTGGGACACAATCATGAAGTGGAACGACATTTATTGGATATTTCAAACTTTTTTAACAAAAACTATTAAGTTAATACTTTGTAAGCGCCACCTTTTGCTGCGATTACAGCTGTAAGTCGCTTGGGGTATGTCTCTATCAGTTTTGCACATCGAGAGACTGAACATTTTCCCATTCCTCCTTGCAAAACAGCTCGAGCTCAGTGAGGTTGGATGGAGAGCATTTGTGAACAGCAGTTTCAGTTCTTTCCACAGATTCTCGATTGGATTCAGGTCTGGACTTTGACTTGGCCATTCTAACCCTGGATATGTTTATTTTTGAACCATTCCATTGTAGATTTTGCTTTATGTTTTGGATCATTGTCTTGTTGGAAGACAAATCTCCGTCCCAGTCTCAGGTCTTTTGCAGACTCCATCAGGTTTTCTTCCAGAATGGTCCTGTTTTGGCTCCATCCATCTTCCCATCAATTGTAACCATCTTCCCTGTCCCTGCTGAAGAAAGCAGGCCCAAACCATGATGCTGCCACCACCATGTTTGACAGTGGGGATGGTGTGGTCAGGGTGATGAGCTGTGTTGCTTTTACGCCAAACATAACGTTTTGCATTGTTGCCAAAAAGTTAAATTCTGGTTTCATCTGACCAGAGCACTTCTTCCACATGTTTGGTGTGTCTCCCAGGTGGCTTGTGGCAAACTTTAAACAACACTTTTTATGGATATCTTTAAGAAATGGCTTTCTTCTTGCCACTCTTCCATAAAGGCCAGATTTGTGCAATATACGACTGATTGTTGTCCTATGGACAGAGTCTCCACCTCAGCTGTAGATCTCTGCAGTTCATCCAGAGTGATCATGGGTCTCTTGGCTGCATCTCTGATCAGTCTTCTCCTTGTATGAGCTGAAAGTTTAGAGGGACGGCCAGGTCTTGGTAGATTGCAGTGGTCTGATACTCCTTCCATTTCAATATTATCGCTTGCACAGTGCTCCTTGGGATGTTTAAAGCTTGGGAAATCTTTTTTGTATCCAAATCCAGCTTTAAACTTCTTCACAACAGTATCTCGGACCTGCCTGGTGTGTTCCTTGTTCTTCATGATGCTCTCTGCGCTTTTAACGGACCTCTGAGACTATCACAGTGCAGGTGCATTTATACGGAGACTTGATTACACACAGGTGGATTGTATTTATCATCATTAGTCATTTAGGTCAACATTGGACCATTCCAGAGATCCTCACTGAACTTCTGGAGAGAGTTTGCTGCACTGAAAGTAAAGGGGCTGAATAATTTGCCTGCCCAATTTTCAAGTTTTTGATTTGTTAAAAAGTTTGAAATATCCAATAAATGTTGTTCCACTTCATGATTGTGTCCACTTGTTGTTGATTCTTCACAAAAAATACAGTTTATATCTTATGTTTGAAGCCTGAAATGTGGCAAAAGTTCGCAAAGTTCAAGGGGGCCGAATACTTTCGCAAGGCACTGTATAGACAGGTATGTGCCTTTATTTTCCTTTAAAAGCCCTGTGTTTTGTGGTATTCGGTGCTGATTCCTGTAAATCCACCATGGCTACTCCCGCCTCCAGTAGTTGATATAGAAGTGTTGGAGAGACTACAGTAAGATACGGAGGGTGTTGAATCCATCAGATTTTTTAAGAGACGTCTGGATACTGTGTATCAGGATTTTATGGCCTTCATGGCCTTGGTTCAAAAGATCCAAGGACAGGATACACTGTGTCAGTATTTGAAGTGGAGGAACGTGGGTTCGCAATCAGGAAACGTATTACAGATCATCTGGCTGTATATACAGCTGAGATGATGGCCATACTGTTGACCTTGCAGTGGGTGGAGGAAGTTAAACCAGAAAGAGTAGTTATTTGCTCTGATTCATGTTCAGGGTTAATGAGTCTCCAGTGCTTTAGGTCACGTAGTAGACAAGATCTGCTTTATGTGGTGCTTCAAACCCATGGCAGGATTAAATAAATGGGTATACAGATAAGATTTACTTTGGTCCCAGCCCATGTGAGGGTGGAGGGGAACGAGGCAGTTGATGTACTGGCTAAACAAGCACTTAGAAGTGGGGAAGGTTGATGTTGTAGTTTCAATGAGCAAGGCAGAGGCAGAAATCCTGACATGGACAGTGATGGTGCAGAGATGGCAGGAGCAGTGGAATAGAAATACTAAGGGACGACAGGAAGGGACAGAAGAGAGGTTATTTTTTACAAGATTAAGGATGGAACACAACCAGTTGAATAAGACCTTAAATGTGATAGGAAAGCATCCGACAGGAAAGTGTGATTATTGACAGGAAACAGAGACCGTGGAACATGTGTTGATGCAGTGTGAGCAGTATCAGAGGGAAAGAGAGAGGCTGAGATCTAGTATGCAGGAGAAGGGGATACAGGAAATTAGTTTAAAGAGTATATTGATAGAACGTCATTAGATATAGTCTCAAATATTTTATTTTTTAAGAGCAACGGAGCTGGCGGGTAGGATTTAGTTTCTCTCTGGCCCACAGTCCAGTACAGTAGGTGACGGTAATGCACCATGACTTTGGATGCCAACCGCCGATAAACCCCACTGAAGAAGTGTTCGGGGCTGGGTGTTCCCTCCATGGCGATTGGTCACTTGTGTAAGTGGGGGCGGCAGGTATCCTAGTGGTTAGAGCGTTGGGCCAGTAACCAAAATGTTGCTGGATTCTGACTTGCCTAGTTAAATAAAGGTTAAATAAAAAAGTGTACTTGTCATGGGTGTTTGCTGTGATTGCACTGGACCAGTGTCTGCGGGACAAGAAGTCTTACAGGAGAATTTGAGTGAGGAAGTGGGTGGCTGCGCTGACAACAAACGGGCTGTGGAGTTGCGTGGTGATCCTAGAGCAGAGGACTGAGAGGCATTGATACAACGCACATCTAGGAGCACTAGCTCCACCAAGTAAGGGCCGTGATTCTTCCTGTGTTCCCTTACACTACTCTTTCTCTCTGGGCTGTTTAGTCACGCCACTTGTCGGCAGGTTTCCCTGCCACGCATCTTTCTCTCGTTTAGCACCGCCAATCACTCAGACTCAGCGTGTTCCCGATCAGGGAGCAGCTCTGGATCTGGAAACGCAATACAGAGATGTTTATTTTATTTAGTAGGGATATGGTTCTCTCCGTGCCCTAGAAATCGAGAACCTATCTCCACCCCTTCTATATGTTGCCTTGTCTGTCTTTCCCACCCTATTTTGTCCCATAGCAGTAGAGTCCATCAGACGGGTTGGCAGAGTAGAACAGGGACAAGTGTGGATCAGAGTGAGATTGTAGTGCACCAGAGTGAGATTGTAGTGCCTTTCACCATATTATTTGCAGTGCCTTCCCGTTTTATTTTAGTTTTATTTGACCTTTGTTAACCAGGTAGGCAAGTTGAGAACAAGTTCTCATTTACAACTGCGACCTGGCCAAGTTAAAGCAAAGCAGTTAGACACATACAACAGAGTTACACATGGAGTAAAACAAACATGCAGTCAATAATACAGTAGCAAAAGTCTATATACAATGTGAGTAAATGAGGTGAGATAAGGGAGGTAAAGGCAATAAAAAGGCCAAGGTGGCAAAGTAAATACAATATAGCAATTAAAAACACTTGTAGATTTGCAGTAGGTGAATGTGCAAAGTAGAAAGTAGAAATACTGGGGTGCAAGGGAGCTAAATAAATAAATAAATACAGTAGGGGATGAGGTTATTTATAGATGGGCTATGTACAGGTGTAGTAATCTGTGAGCTGCTCTGACAGCTGGTGCTTAAAGCTGGTGAGGGAGATAAGTGTTTCCAGTTTCAGAGATTTTGTACTTCGTTCCAGTCATTGGCAGCAGAGAACTGGAAGGAGAGGCAGCCAAAGGAGGAATTGGCCCTGAGGGTGACCAGTGAAATATACCTGCTGGAGCGCGTGCTACGGGTGGGTGCTGCTATGGTGACCAGCGAGCTGAGATAAAGCGGGACTTACCTAGCAGGGTCTTGTAGATGACCTGGAACCAGTGGGCTTGGCGACCAGTATGAAGCGAGGGCCAGCCAACAAGAGCGTACAGGTCGCAGTGGTGGGTAGTATATGGGGCTTTGGTGACGAAACAGGTGGCACTGTGATAGACTGCATCCAATTTGTTGAGTAGGGTGTTGGAGGCTATTTTGTAAATGACATCACCGAAGTCGAGGATCGGTAGGATGGTCAGTTTTACGAGGGAGTGAAGGATGCTTTTTTGAGAAATAGGAAGCCAAATCTAGATTTAACTTTGGAGATGTTTTATGTGAGTCTGGAAGGAGAGTTTACAGTCTAACCACACATCTAGGTATGTGTAGTTGTCAGACCCGTCCAGAGTAGTGATGCTGGGCGGGCGGGCGGGCAGGTGTAGGCAGCGATCGGTTGAAGAGCATGCATTTAGTTTTACTTGCATTTAAGAGCAGTTGGAGGCTACGGAAGGAGAGTTGTATGGCATTGAAGCTCATCTGGAGGGTAGTTAACACAGTGTCCAAAGAAGGGCCAGAAGTATACAGAATGGTGTCGTCTGCGTAGAGGTGTAACAGAGACTCACCAGCAGCAAGAGCAACATCATTGATGTATACAGAGAAAAGAGTTGGCCCAAGGATTGAACCCTGTGGCACCCCCATAGAAGCTGCCAGAGAACCAGACAACAGGCCCTCCAATTTGACACACTGAACTCTAACGGAAAAGTAGTTGGTGAACCAGGCGAGGCAATCATTTGAGAAACCGAGGCTGTTGAGTCTGCTGATGAGGATGTGGTGATTGACAGAGTCGAAAGCCTTGGCCAGGTCAATGAATACGGCTGCGCAGTATTGTTTCTTATCGATGGCGGTTAAGATATCGTTTAGGACCTTGAGCGTGGCTGAGGTGCACCCATCACCAGCTCTGAAACCAGATTGCATAGCGGAGAAGGTACGATGGGATTCGAAATGGTCTGTAATCTCTTTGTTAACTTGGCTTTCGAAGACCTTAGAAAGGCAGGGTAGGATAGATATAGGTCTGTAGCAATTTGGGTCAAGAGTGTCCCCTCCTTTGAAGAGGGGGATGGCCACAGCTGCTTTCCAATCTTTGGGAATCTCAGACGACATGAAAGAGAGGTTGAACAGGCTAGTAATAGGGGTTGCAACAATTTTGGCAGATAATTTTAGAAAGAAAGGGTCAAGATTGTCTAGCCCTGCTGATTTGTAGGGGTCCAGATTTTGCAGCTCTTTCAGAACATCACCTGACTGGATTTGGGAGAAGGAGAAATGGGGAAGGCTTGGGCGAGTTGCTGTGGGGGGTGCAGTGCTGTTGACCGGGGTAGGTGTAGCCAGGTGGAAAGCATGGCCAGCCGTAGAAAAATGCTTATTGAAATTCTCAATGATAGTGGATTTATCGGTGGTGACAGAGTTTCCTAACCTCAGTGCAGTGGGCAGCTGGGAGGAGGTGCTCTTATTCTCCATGAACTTTGAGTTTGTGTTGCAATTTCTGGTTGAAAAAGCTTCATGTACATGTCTTGTTGCAGTGCCATATCAGAATCATTCAGTGTGGTTTGTTGCAGTGTCACTTCTGCATTCCTGATATTTTCCTGAGGGAGTCAGGGTAAGGGTAACCTCTACCTGGGTGGAGGCTTTATTGTCAAAACGCCTGGGAAATCTTGGAGTCTGCGGGAGGTGTGGCAATGGGGGGTCTGATCCATTTTAACCAATGAATTTAAAATAAAACGTTGAGCATATTTACCTGTCCTGGTCTTCTGTGTTGGTTGTTTGCTGGAAAACATTCAATCCTGTGGTGGGTGGAGTTAAAAGGGGGTCACACTAAACTGTGACATATCCATAAGGCTAGTGGAAGCTAAGCTAAATTGATTTGGCAAATTATATAGCCCACTTAGCTTCCTCCAGTTTATACATACATACAGTTCATAATGGGCTGGTACACCAGAAAGCATCATTTGGCCACAAGATCAATGGCTTAAAAAAATATATGTAGCCTACAGTCAGAAAGGCCCGCAATTAAGGCAGTGTGTGCAGCAAATACCAAATAGATTGAGTTGCAACTATGTGAAAAGAGACCCAGCCAGGCATCTCAGTACTAAATACAATCCTGATTTATTTACTGCTGTAAAGAGATGCCAATGAAAAGACTCCATTCTGTCTTATCAAAATTCTCAACTTAATTGAGCAAACATCTTATTGGCACCAGTGGAGAACATTTGCCATATCCCTGGTGAGTGTGCATATTCACTGTCTATCATTAGGTCAGTACCACTTTTTGTCTTTGGACAATTTCCTCCACGTTAGGTGGATGTCATATTGTATTATGGATCATACAAGGTAAGCAGTGTCAGCAGAGTAGGCTACCCTGTAATTTTCGGGGGGGTATTAAAGCTGTTTCTAATGTCCCCATGCATTTGGGGTGGCAGGGTAGCCTAGTGGTTAGAGCGTTGGACTAGTAACCAGAAGGTTGCAAGTTCAAACCCCCGAGCTGACAAGGTACAAATCTGTCGTTCTGCCCCCTGAACAGGCAGTTAACCCACTGTTCCTAGGCTGTCATTGAAAATAAGAATTTGTTCTGACTTCCCTAGTAAAATAAAGTGTAGTAGAATTGCATGAATTATGTTTATAAAAGGCCTACAATAATTGTCTTTTAGGCCTATAGCTTAGTCTACAGAGTGTGAAGGAAATTTTACTTTGAAGAAATGTTAATCTTGTCTTTGTTTATGACACCAATCATTGGTTCCTGCCTGTGCCTGGTAAAGATATGAGGCCGTCATGACCACCTCTTTAGGACCATCTGGCAGAACGCCTAGAATGTTGTTTTAAGTTAAGATAGGAGATGGTGCCAGACACATGCCGGGAACCAACCCTCCTTTCTTTTGAAAATAATAAAATAAAATAAAAATATGTAACGTGTCTGTAACCAGTATATAAGGGAACTAACGGGACTGCCCCAAGGGAGCTCCTGATCAACATGGTACATGGTGCATTGAGTGGGTTAGAACCTCTCCAGTGCGTTGACAAACAATGATTCACTTAATATTGACTGAGTGTCCCATGTGTAGAATTTCCACAACAATTTGGCATTACAAACAAGATTATTGATTCTGCCTGCGTAGCTTTCCAGTCGGGGTCTGTGAGGGAAAATCGGTGGGGCATTTTATGAAGGGAGGGAAATTTCGTCTGAACAAAAGCCTGAGACCCGCCCAGACCCTTACTGTGAGCTGCCCAGGAGGAGACACGTCATCCATGAACAAAAGAGGGACATGTCTTCTGAATTACAGTAAGTTAATTTAAATGAATCTGTATAAAAAATAAATGAATTAAAGGCGAGTAATTTATAAATTAGGGCTATTCACTAGTCTTATGAGAAGACTAGAGTGAGGGCTTAACTGTAACATGGAAAGCCCTGCTGACAGCTGTCTATAGGCATTCATAAGAAGTTTCTACATGGTCTGCAGCCACTACAAATAACACATGCACATGGGTAATAAGGGAGATTACCGAGTGCGGTTGGGAATAGTACTAAGTGGATGTGAAAGTTGTTAATGTGAGATATGACATTTTAAGCTGATTGCAATTTGAATATTAAGCTGATTGCAAATTGGATATTAAGCTGATTGCAATTTGGGTATTAAGCTGATTGCAATTCAGCTAGTAATTACTGGGTGAATGAGCGCTGTCAGAGGAATAGCTCCAGTGTGAAAGATAAGTGTGTGAAAGAGGATTATTGAGTGTGTGAACGAATGGATACCCCAACCAGTTCTTGGTGAGCAGGGTTTTTCGAACTATAATGTTATCTTGGGGTTCTGTCCACCACCGTCCATCAATCTATAGGTAGTGGGCACTGAAAGGAGAAGCCATTGAAACGTTTGTGAGGGTAACAGCTGAGATGGGTAAGAGCTGAACAATGAAGTTCATTGACCCCGGACACCTTGAACATGATATCTCTCAGACTGCTGCGCTGTGGTTATTGCTGCGATGTGGATGTGAATAACTAAAGATTCATAACATTATATAGGGTTTCTGTATGGAGATATGAAAGAATATTATTTCAAAATATTTTATTTTACCAGGCAAGTCAGTTAAGAACAAATTCTTAATTTCAATGACAGCCTAAGAACAGTGGGTTAACTGCCTGTTCAGGGGCAGGACAACAGATTTGTACCTTGTCAGCTCGGGGGTTTGAACTTGCAACCTTCCGGTTACTAGTCCAACGATCTAACCACTAGGCTACCCTGCCGCCCCAGGTTAGCCTAGTATGCTGTTCTATTTATTATGCTGTTAAATAGAACACTAGTGAATATTTTAACAGGTGTATGAATAGAACACTGGTGTTGAGGAGGAATTTGATGTAACACAAATATATAATGGGTTACTAGAGATCTGATTAAGTAACAATAGAAAAAAATGATAATATACAACTTTTACACCCACATGTAGATGTACGTAATTGGTGTAAAAAGTGTTCTGAGCTGTTCAGAGTGGTCTCTTTATAGATCATTTGATTAAGATACGGTTAAAGCGTCGTACAGGACTTGACTTACCCCTAACCAATAAAACTATAAATGCCCATGAGATTTCCTCCACCCTGATAATACATTTTGAAATAAACTCCATACCCTGTTGAATAGAATAATTGATTTTCTGTTAACTAAACTTAAGGCTGCAATGTATTGTACTCCCGATTTCGTTGATATATCAAATTATGACGTTCTAAACCAAAATTAAATTGCATCTGGACTGATAGACAGTGCCAACCCAGTTAATACATATTGATCCCTCCAAAGCATTATATATTAGTCTTAACCTCTTTGGGCTAGAGGGCAGTATTCGGTAGTTCGGATGACTGACGTGCCCAAAGTAAACTGCCTGTTACTCAGGCCCAGAAGCTAGGATATGCATATAATTGCATTGGATAGAATAATGTCAGTGAGTATAACAAAACTGATATGGCGGCAAACATCCGAGGAGAATCCATCCCAAAAATCGTTTTGAGGTCACATGCCATTTCAATGCTTGTCTATGGGATATTCAAAGGAATTCCTCCCAGATTGCAGTTCCTATGCATTCCACTAGATGTCAACAGTCTTTAGAAAGGGTTTCAGGCTTGTTTTTTGAAAAACGTGCAAGTAGTTGTAGTTTTTGAAGGTATTTCTCTAGTCTAGACTCTAGTCTTGTGGCGCGCGTGAATGAGGGTGAGCACTTCGTTATTTATCTCCAGTATTGAATACTACATTCTGTCTTAAATTTGATTATTTATTTACATATTAGGGTACCTGAGGATTGATTAGAAACGTTGTTTGACTTGTGTCGTGGAAATGTTCCTCTATTTACCAAATCATGAGCGCAAACCACACACAAGTCAGAGTTAGTTATCAAAGTCCATCTTTAATTATATGAGCTCTATCATAACCCTGTGACTCTCAGGTAATTCAGTGTCTCTCAATGAATTCTCTGAGAGCCCCATTACAATGCAACTGAGATCCTTTAATAGCAAAGAACACACATAGTCAGACAGCATAGACATAATAAATCATTCAGCTTTGTCTCCTTACTCAAACCCTAGAACCATAAACCAACCCTCCATATCAACAGGCATATATCAAATTCTCATTTAGATTCAACCAATTCTAAATACAACCAATCCTGGACAAACTCACAGAGAGGAGAATGATTGCTATAGGTTAAGATAGGGACAACATTAGAGGGAGCATAGAATGATTCCAGACACTGCCATCCTCCTTTCCCCGATGGGAAAAGTAGCGAGTGGCTGGCACACATACACAGTGGAGCAAAAGATATGATTACACATGATGACACTTTGACCTCTCCCCTCTCTCCGGCCCAAGCAACTTAGTCTTGACATAGAACAGATACTGCAACCCTGCCACAGTATTATACAAAAATAACATTCTTGATGAGAAGTAACTGTACAGCACTTTGAGATATCAGCTGATGTACGAAGGGCTATATAAATAAATTTGATTTGACTTACAAACATATGATGAATATAAAACATCTTACCTATGTTACCAACAAATTCCTATTATTCCCTAACACTTGTTTGGACGAAGTTTACCTGTAACTTTTGCAATTCCTTTGTCTGTATGTTGAACGAGTGGACTGAATCAAACACGCCCAATAATTTTGCACGCCCAATTTTTCTGTTTTTGATTTGTTAAAAAAGTTTGAAATATCCAATAAATGTCGTTCCACTTCATGATTGTGTCCCACTTGTTGTTGATTCTTCACAAAAAAATACAGTTTTATATCTTTATGTTTGAAGCCTGAAATGTGGCAAAAGGTCACAAAGTTCAAGGGGTCCGAATACTTTCGCAAGGCACTGTATATTCGGAGAGCCTGTTTCTGTCCTGCTCTTGACTTTGGTGCAGGGAATGTGATTGCCATAGCCTCTGTCGCAAAACTCCCTGATCTTCTCTAACAAGTTTGTCTAGCTGTGTCCAGTCCAGGTGGTGCTTGTGCTTGTGCTTGTACAGGCAGACCATCTATGGGAGGAAGGATGTCAGCGTTGCGCAGCAGCTGAAACCTGGTCAGAACGCTCCTTGTTGACAACACCAGGCTCCAAAGCATGGAAGCTGTAAAACATGAAATAACAGAAAAAATTGAAGATATTACTACCTTGCTGGACTCCGGCAGCATGGTGACCCTGGGAGTGCCAGATGCATGTGGGGGCTGTTCCTAACCTGCCCGTGCACATTCTACTTGGTAAAGATTGCTCTCTCTTCCAGGCACTGTGGAGGAGGGACCTGGGGAGGCACGCACGCGAGGTAGGAAGGAGAGGAAAAAGGACGGTCTACCGGCGCAATCCATGGCCCAACATGGATCGTCCGAGGAGGACCTCGGGCTCCCTACTATGGAGGTGGAGGCACCAGACGGACCTCCCGACATGGGGATCCCCACGGGTCAGTTTGGGACGGCCCATTTAGAAGACCTCCACTTCCAGGCCGCGAGGGTCCAGGTGATTGCAGTGGATGGCGTGCTGTTACCTGGGGTAAGTGAGTGGCGCTATAACCCCACTTCGCCACCAAGCATCATTTATTGTATCAGGTAGTAAAGTGCAATGGGGATACGAAATAGTTGTTACTCATACCCACCCAGTATGTTAGGACTGTCTTGCAGCTTGCCCACACCCAACTGCTTGGGGCACAACTGGGGATGTAGGAAACCAGGGAGCGGATCGGGAATAGGTTCCACTGGCCCGGATGGCCCGCCGTAAAGGACTACTGCTGTACTTGCCCGGAGTGCCAGATTACAGGTCCTAAGGCACATTATAGAAACCCTTTGGTTCCCTTGCCAATCATAGGTGTGCCGTTTTGAGCGGGTATCGATGGATCTGGTGGGTCCATTGGGAGGGGACACCAATACATCCTGCTAATCGTGGATTATGCCACCCGGTATCCTGAGGCGATCCCGTTACGCATGGCGGCAGCGAAAGTTATCTCGCAAGAGCTCTTCCATTTATTCAGCTGGGTGGGTATTCCGCGGGAAATCATGACGTACCAGGGCCCTGCATTCATGCATGTGTAATGAAAGAAGTCTGCAATCAATTATGAATCAAACAGGTGAGGACCAGTGTGTACCATCCACAAATGGACGAGCTAGTCGAATGCTTCAATAAGACCTTAAAACAGATGCTGAAGAAGGAGAGAGAGACAGGAGGAACTGGGACCAGCTGCTGCCCCACCTGCTGTTCTCTGTGTGCGAGGTACCCCAAGCGTCCACTGGGTTTTCCCCCTTTGAGCTCCTGTACGGCCGTCAGTTCCGTGGACTGCTGGACCAAGTCAAAGAGGTCTGGGAGAAGCAACCGACCCTCCCTGCGCAGCGTGGTGGAACATGTGGAGAAGATGAGGGAGAGGATGACGGTGATTTGGCCAGTAGTGAGCATGTGGCCCAGGCGCAACACGCCCAGGAATGCGTATTCAACTGGGGGGCCCAACCATGAGAGTTCCACCCAGGTGAGAAGGTGTTGGTTCTGATCCCCAGAATGGAAAGCAACTTCCTGGCATGGGCCCTCCAACATTGTTGAGCTGGTAGGCAATGTAAATGATCCACCAACCGGGGTGGAGAAAACCCCTCCAGCTTTACCATGTGAACTTACCTACAAGCATTCCGCTACCCTCGCATTAACATCTGCTAACCATGTGTATGTGACAAATACAATTTGATTTGATTTGATTACTGAAGAAGTGGCATGCACGAGAGGCGCTATGTGTAACGTGGACCTGGCCACAGCAGAACCCATCCTCTGTTGAAGTTGCCATGGGGGAAGAACTCAGCCCGGCCTAACAACAAGAGCTCAGAGAGTTGCTCCAACGGAATACGGCTGTGTTCTCCGAGGTGCCGGGGCGCAAGGACCATGTGGAACACCATATTCACCCAAATGTGCATAAATGGCCATACTGGATACCAGAAGCCCAGAGGGCAGCGGTCCAGTGGGAAGTGACAACAATGCTAGAGATAGAGGTACTGGAGGAGTCCCACAGTGAGTGGTCTAGCCCTGTAGTGCTGGTACCGAAACCGGACAGAACCCTCCACTTCTGCAATGACTTTCGGGCCTGAAGGAGGTCAGTAAATTTGATGCCTTACCCCATGCCCCAGGTGGACAAACTGATTAACTGCTTTGGGAGGGCAAGATACGTCAGCACCCTGGACCTGACGAAGGGGTACTGGCAGGTGCTGCTGGCAGCGGCCTCCCGGGGGAAGACTGCCTTCTCTACCCCGGGGGGGCTAGCGACGTCTACCACAGGGGGGCTAGTGACCCAGGATCTTCCTTTGGGGCTCCAAGGGCCCCAGCGACCTTTCAGTAACTCATGGACCTTCGTTGGGAGTCATATCTCTATAGGTCACAGGCAGTGGTGGATGCACTAAGGGATGTGGGGCTGACCGTGATCCCCCACAAGTACAAGCTGGGCTACGCCGAGGTGGAGTACCTGGGCTAGCAAATCGGGTGGGGAAAGGTGAAACCCCAGTAAAAAAAAATGTTGCCATTAAGTCCATGGCAGGTCCCCCGAATCAAGAGGCAGGTGAGGTTGTTCCTAGGGTTAGCAGGCTGCTACAGTCGATTTGTACCTAACTTTTCCGCAATAGCTTCTCCCCTCACAGACCTAATGAAGGCACGACTACCCCAGACGGTGCGATGAAAGGATGACACAGAGGTGGCATTCCAGGCCCTGAAGGCCACGCTATCTTCATACCTGGCACTCGTCACCCCAGACTTCTCAAAACACCTCCTGGGCCAGACAGACGCGTCTGACACAGGGGTAGGGGCCGTCTTGTCCCAAGAGCAGGAAGGTGAGGAGCACTCCATCATGCTTGTCAGCAGGAAGCTCCTCCCGAGGGAGAAGAAGTACTCGATTGTCGAGAGGAGGTGCCTCACCATGAAGTGGCTACTGGACACCCTCAAGTATTACCTCCTTGGGAGGAAGTTCACCCTGATCACTGACCATGCCCCCCTTGTGTGAATGGCAAGAGGTAAGGACACGGATGACCATGTCACCTGCTGGTTCCTGTCCTTACAGCAATTCTCTTTCTCTGTCATCAGCAGGTCGGGGGCCCAGCACGGCAATATGGATGCCCTCTCCAGGAGGGATGCAAACCTAGCCCTGAGCATGCCTCCCTCCCGGGGTCAGGGCTAAGGGGTGTGGGAGGGGGAGGGGGTATCCCAGGAGGTCTACCCCGGGGATTGGTGATAGAGGGGAGGTACGTGGTAGTACTGGGAGTACACGGGCTGGGCACCCCAATACGGATGGCTCCAAGTAGAGGTAATCAGGGGAGAGTGCCAACCAGCTGTGGAGGCCACATAAAGGGAGCACCGTGGCACACCACGGGAAAGAACAGAGAGAAAGACACAGACCAGAAGCTGAGAAGGTCCGAGCCAAACCTATGTGATTTTGCTGATATGTTTATTGTATTGTCTAGTAAAGTCGTGTTTGCTGACTAGAACCCCCCGATCTCTGTGTTAATCTCTGCACGCTCAACCCAACACCCCACGGTTTACCACACTGTTCTCTGTTTGTCTGTTGCCAGTTCGTCTTGTTTTGTCAGGTCTTACCAGTCTGTTTTTCCCCTCTCTGTTCCCTAGTTTCCCTGGTTCTAACCATTCTGCTTGCCCTGACCCCCGAGCCTGCCTGCCGTTCTGTACCTGCCTGACTGACCCGTTTACGAACCTCTGCCTGTCTTGACCCCGAGCCTGCCTGCTGTTCTGTACCTTATTGACTCTGGCTTGGATTACGGACCTCTGCCTGCCTCTGACCTGTCTTCTGCCTGCCGCCTGTTTGGGTCAATAAACATCTGTGACTCTAGCTGTCTGCATCTGGGTCTTATCCTGAGTTCTGATGTCCCCAAAGCATACACATCCCTGGGTCGCTCCTCTTTTCAGTTTGCTGCAGCTAGAGACTGGAACGAGCTGCAAAAAACACTCAAACTGGACCGTTTTATCTCCATTTCTTCAATCATGGACACTCTTACTGACAGTTGTGACTGCTTTGCGTGATGTATTGTTGTCTCTACCTTCTTGCCCTTTGTGCTGTTGTCTGTGCCCAATAATGTTTGTGCCATGTTTTGTGCTGCTACCATGTTGTGCTGCCTTCATGTTGTGTTGCTACCATGCTGTGTTGTCATGTGTTGCTGCCTTGCTATGTTGTCTCAGGTCTCATTTTATGTAGTGTTATGTAGTGTTGTGATGTGTTTTTTGTCCTTTTTTTAAAATCCCCCATCCCGCAGGATGCCTTTTGCCTTCTGGCCATTGTAAATAAGAATTTGTTCTTAACTGACTTGCCTAGTTAAAGGTTTTTAAAAAAAGTTTCTGTTGCCAGAGTTTTGGTTGCACACATGTAAATTCTGCTAAGAAATGTACTGAAATACCCAATGCAAACCTGATTCACACCATGTTTTGGAATATCTTTAATGTCTGAGGAAAATAAACTCACAAGGCTGACCTATGACCTCTGTTCTGACTTTCTGGTGAGGCCTGATCACCTTCACAAGAAAGACTGGAGACATTGGGTGAGATTTAAATGGGCTGTGCAAACACTAAATAGAAGAAGTTTATAATTTATCAATATTCCTGTGTGATTTGGACCACGAGAAGGACAGAGCACTGCCCCTGAATGAGGGACACCTGTCTAATCTATTTTACCATTACCTTATGCGATACAATCATTTCCTTCTGGAGTTCTGTGACGGCCCCTCCCTGCTTTGTCTACTGGGTTTTGTGATGCTTACATCTGCAGGAGATTGGTGGGTGGAGCTGGGAGGGTCGTCAGTGCTGATAGGGCACACCTTTATTGTTTGGCTAACCCTTCTGTCTATGGGTGTTATGTTGTGGGCACTATTTTGATTGATAGTTACATACTGAGGTGAAAAGTATTTGTGACATTTGGATACTGCCTGTTGCTACTTTCTTTGGTTACATGTCTGTGGTTGGTGTTGAATTAGTGTTGGTTTGTTTATCTCCATCCCCTGTTCTGGTTGGAGACCCTCCTTTGGCCATTGTTGACATCAGGTTAGTGTTTGTGCAGTGTTAGCAATGAGAGATTGTTGGGGTTTGGCTACCTGGACTCTTCTGCCCTGGTAGGTTTAGCGACGTATGTCCCTTACAACACATGTTGGGCAGCATTTGCTCTTTGTTGTTTTTGTGTGTTGCCCGAGGCTGGAGCAGTTGTCTCAGGAGCACGTCCGTGGCTGAGGGGTAACCAGCTTGCTGGGAGATTTTTCTGTGGCAGTGGGCTGAAGTGTATATAAATACCCACTGCAAGTAACTGCATGAAGACTAGGGTTGAGCTAGTAATAGGTCTTGGGGAAACTCCATTTTTTTTCTCTTCGTGTGGTTGACACTGCTTCTGTTTTTGTCTGGTTTGGTGTACTCAATCTTAGAGAGACCAGGTTGTCGTTCATCCATAGTTTGTTGACTGTTTGACTGCGGCTAACATTGACAAATTCTTCCAAGTCCTGAAGGATGAGATTCTGGATAGCTATATAAGACCAATTGTTACAAATTGCAACAGATAACGTTGAGTGATGACGAATGTCTGAAAGAGACGGTTAAGTCCATTTTAAAAGCCAACTTGATTGAGTCGTTTTCTCCTGGTTTGGCTACATTTTGGTCCACTACAAACGCCCCTAATCCTGTCTTGTCTTTTGAACAGCAAAATGAACTGTTATTACAACTAGAGCATGATAGGCTTAAACGGCAACATGCCTTGGAAAAGGAGTTTGTGGTAGAAAGGCTTAAACAAGAAACGCGGTGTGCCAAACTGATGCTGCAACATGTCTGTTTTAGATTTGGTCAGATGGTAACCTCTCTGACATGTCTCTTAATGACAGATACGGTCATTTCTCGGAAGTCATGCTCAGCTTTCCTTTGACATAGCTGGAAACTTAAGGCGCCTATCGAAATTCAGTGAAAAGGAACCTGAGATTTTTTTGTTCACTGTTTGAAAGGGTAGCAGATTCCAGGAATTGGCCTGACACCGACTGTACGTTGATGTTGCAATGTGCTAACTGGGAAAGCACGATGTCTACTTGGCTCTTAACGTTGCAGACAGCCAAAACTATGGCAAAGTTATAGCTGTCATGTTGCACGCCTATGAGTTAGTTCCTGAAGCGTATCGCCAGAGGTTTGGAAAAAAGCTGACAGACTTGTGGAGTTCGCACTGGATTTGCACATCCCTATTCTGAAAGGGTTGTTTGAGCAGGTCCTCCCGGCTGATAATGTTCCAAGTGTAGTACAGTGATTGTTGGCCCATTGCCTCGTTCTAAATACGGTAGTATTTACCTGTTGACGGTTATGTGCCCAGTGACCTGTTATCCTGCTGCTTATCCTCTCCGTACCGTGACAACCAAGTCTGTGAGGGTATTGACTCAGTTTATTTCTTTTTTCAGAATAACCAAAATTATCCAAAGTGATCAAGATTCCAACTTCACTTCCCACTTGTTTGCACAGGTGTTACGCCAACTTCGCATCAGGCACAATTTTGCGACCCCCCCCCCCCCCCTCCCCCATATCCTGCACAGTCAGGGATCCCTGGAACAGTTCCATCAGACCTTGAAGTTGTTGTTGCGTGCTTACTGCACTGCACTGAACTCGACTGAGACTGGGAGGAGGGGTTGCCTTGGTTGACGCTTGCAGCTAGAGCTTTTACAGGAAAGCACAGGATTTAGCCCTGTGCTAAGTCATGTGAACTTGTTGAAGCCTTACTATGCATGTCCTTCCATCCCATCCTCTATTGCCTCAGAGTTGCCTGTACCTGCAGGGGACACTAAACCTGTTCTGTTAACGTGTTCAGGACCTGAATTGTTATTGGGTCCTTCTGTTTCACCCACGGTGGCAGTGTGTTGTGAGGGGGAGGGTTGCTTAACCCAGATGGTGTCCTGTTTAACACGGTTTTGTCTGTTCTTTGACAATTCGGTCTCCTCTCTCTTGGTCTCTTCCCCTCCTTTTTGTAATTTGCATCCAGGTGCCGTGGAGGAGGTGTGGACTTGAGTTCACTTTATTTATGGCATGAATTCATATTATTCCTTTACTGTGTTTCCCATTGTTACAATCTTGAGCCAAGTTGTAACAGTTGTAATTATTATTTGATTTGTTCTAATGTGTTTATTTTTGATTTAACAGGCAATGTTTTCTTGCCAGTTGGTCACAGATACCTTTAAAATAAAAATCACACCAGTCAGTATCTGGTGTGATCACCATTTCCCTCCCTTACCTTGTTACAATACAACTGATTGGCTCAAACGCATTAAGAAGGAAATAACTTCCACAAATGAACTTTTAACAAGGCACAGCTGTATTACCTTGTAAATTAAATACAAATATAGTGGCTGGTGAGGGTTTACTTGGGTAGAGTGGGTCCACCGAGAGACTGAAGTGAGATGAGTGAAGGCCTCACACACACCTCAGAGGTGTCTGGTGCCCTCCCAGTCACCCCGTCCCAATGTCTCAGAGCTCCACTCTCACCAATAACCACCATTGAATCTTAGCTCATCATCCTCATCTGTCCAGAACTCTAATTCATTTCACAGTAGGTTTGCAAGTCAAAAGCAAATATAATTACATTGTAGTATAGTTAAATACTTCCTTCTCTCTCTGCCAAACCCATCCCTCTCTACTAACGTTGTCCCAACCTACCATATTTCCCACCCTCCCTACCTCAGACACACTTGCATCCATCTATTTTCATTAATTCCCGCCCAACATATACACTATGCATCCAAACACCCATTCTAGCCCATTTTTCTACCCACATTCATATTCACCATCCCTCACACTCCCATTCATACACACCCATACCCGCTCCCCCACCACACACATCCTGAGCTGTTATTGACATACTGTATATAGTGCACTGCTAATTTCCCCTGTGATGAAGGACTCCTCCTCAACCATCTAGGAACAAGGTTGGTCTAACCAATGGAATTACTAGAATGGGTAAAGCCCCTGCGACCACATCCTTACACGCAATATGCCTGACATGGTATGTTCAGGGTAATGCTATATTTTCCCCTTTTGAATTGTCTTTTCAGTGTCCATTTAGCCCATTGGCATGGGCTACTTCTATCGTTACTTCATAGAGAAGAACAGTTATTTGGGGAAAGTGTAGTATAAATTGTATTGGGTGGAGGGGGAAATGGTTTTAGGCATCACTGTACATAGCTTAGTGTGCTCATCACACTCAGAGCAGGGGGCTCTCCTTTAACTGGGAAGGTTTCTGTGAAGGTTTTTGTAATTTGACCATGGCTTCATGTAACATTATCATTTGATGATGCTATTGAGGCCAAAAAAATCCTGAAAACAAATGTGCTTTTTGGTCTTAATTTAAGGTTAGGATTAGGCATAGCAGTGTGGTTAGGTTTAATATCACATTTTAGAAATAGGCTTTGTGGCTGTGGTAACTAGTGACGACCTAGAGATGACTCAAGTTACTGCCCTGATGACACAGTAGGTTAATTACCCAGCCAAGCAGATGCAAGTAGTAGAGTCATTTTGGATAAGTGCATTATAAAGCTTTGTCCCGTCTTTATAACAAAATGCAATTACACTTGTCTGTCTCACCCTGTCACAGGCCCTCCCAGTCTTCACCACCTCATAAGAGGAGGAAGTACATTGTTTATGAGGATTGCCTGCTGCAGTTGTTCAAGACATGTCCGGTTTGCAACTGAACATACAACATAAAATTTGATTTGATTTGACCAGCAAGGGTCCCCTCAGCGAGCGTTCCTATAAAAGGAACAGGGAGGACACTTCAGGTTGGTGATATTTGACATTGTCAATTGTAAAAAAACAGTTTTGAGTTCTGTCTCAATTCACCTTCATACCCTAGCCTGGTGGAACTAGCCTGATTGCTGCATTCACCTTTCCATTTCATTTCACATATCATATCTGAAGTGAAATAGAAAGGTGAATGCAGCGATCAGCTTGGTTCCACCATGCTAATCATAACCACCATTGATAATGTAGTCAGTGCTCTGTTTGTTTGATCGACCAGTATCAATGAGGGGCCAGAAGCTGATCTACGCTGCCATGCCCATCAATGGGGCAAAGACCTTACTTTCAGCCTCATCTCTTGCCTGCTCACCAATGGTCGTTTGATGGGGAGCCCATAATTAGGTAGGTTATATCTGACCTGTTCAAACTTCAGCATAGTACAAGCTAATGATGGCCCGACAGCGATGGTCGCCTCGCTTCACGTTCTTAGGAAACTATGCAGTATTCGTTTTTAAAATGTATTATTTCTTACATTGTTACCCGAGGGAATTCAAAGTCTTTTTACAGCTGGGAAGAATTATTGGATTTAAGAGCAAAGTCAACTTACCAACATTACGACCAGGAATACAACTTTCCCGAAGTGGATCCTCTGTTCGGACCACCACCCAGGACAAAAACAATGGCGCCGCAGACGGAGCGGCCTTCTGGTCAGGCTCCGTAGACCTGCACATCGCTCAACACTCCCGAGGATACTACTCGCCAATGTCCAGTCCCTTGACAACAAGCTAGACGAAATTCGAGCAAGGGTTGCCTTCCAGAGAGACATCAGAGATTGTAATATTCTCTGTTTCATGGAAACATGACTCTCTCGGGATGTTGTCAGAATCGGTTCAGCCACCGGGCTTCTCCATGCATCGCGCCAACAGAGATAAACACCTCTTTGGGAAGAGGAAGGGCGGGGGTGTATACTTTATAATTAATGACTCATGGTGTAATCATAACAACATACAGGATCTCAGTAGTCAGTGAGTACAACATCTCCAATGCACTTCTTAATAAATGCACTAACCGAGTCAGTGTATAGGTCAATGAAGTTCTCCGAGGCTGACCGGAACATATTCCAGTCCGCGTGATCAAAACAATCTTGAAGCGTGGCTCCCGATTGGTCAGACCAGCGTTGAATGGTTCTCGTCACTGGTACATCCTGTTTAAGTTTCTGCCTTTAAGACGGAACGAGCGAGATGGCGTCGTGGTCGGATTTGCCAAAGGGAGGTCGGGGGATGGCTCTGTATGTATCGTGGAAGTTAGAGTAGCAGTGATCAAGAGTATTAGCCCTGCAAGTTGTTCAATCAATATGCTGATAGAATTTAGGTAGCCTTGTACCTAAATTTTCTTTGTTAAAATCCCCAGCTCCAATAAATGCATTCTCCGGATACAGTACCACAAAAATGTAATGGTTCCACCTGTCACCAGAGGGCTGCAGAGACTGTCCTAGAGACATTAATGACACTCAGGTGTGTCCTATTTGCTCTTTATGAGGTGTTTTCTGTTGTCCTTTGCAAACGCTTGACTTGTTTGTCGTGTGCGTTCGTTTCCTGAGTGAGTTTGAGACTTAGCGTTTGTTGTTTTTCAAGTTTACCGTTTCTCAGTAAATGTTTATCCTTAACCACTGGTTCCTCGTCTGGTCTCTTCTCTGCACATGGGTCCAATCTCACCACGTCACAGCAAACTTCTGCCTCAACATGGACCCAGCAGAGACCACCCACATCCAGAATGCTATAACCCAACAAGGAACACTGCTGGGGCGGCATCAAGAACAACTCTCCCAAATATCAGAGACCCTCCAGGCACTTACCACTACCCTCCAACCACAGCCCAACCCCAACCCAGGAGGAGCCAATTCCCAAGTCTCATCACCCAGTTCTACAGGCGTCGTCATAGTTTTTCCTGGGAACCTGCACCGGGAACCCAAGATCCCAGCCCCCGAGTGGTATGACGGGCCCCCTGGAGGAGGCAAGGGGTCAGTCCTCCTCATTTCACACCGATCGGGCCATGATCTCCTACATAATTTCTCTACTCTCGGGCAAGGCCCTGTTGTGGGCAAAAGCCGTGTGGGAACAGCAGCCACCATCCTGCCACTCCATATTAGCCTTCACCGCCAAGCTGCGATTAGTCCTCAACCACACAGTCGGTGGACGAGAAGCGGCAAGCTAACTGTTCATCCTCCGCCAAGGGGCCAGATCAGTGGCTGACTTCGCCATTGAGTGTTGTACCCTCGCAGCTGAGAGTGGGTGGAATACTGAAACACTGGTCACCGCTTTCTACCAGGGTCTGTCTAACTCCATCAAGGATGAACTGGCCGCCCGGGAACTGGGAGAGGATCTCGAGTCCCTGATAGCGCTGGTCATCAGGCTTGACAACCACATCCAAGAATGTGTGTGACAGCGCCTTTTTGACACCACCCCCATATTCTGGTTTCTGGAGTACCCAAGGCCCCCGAGCCCAACATTGAGGAGCCCAGACCGCTGGGACGCACAGTTACACCCCAGCTACCTGGTCACTGTCTGACACTACCTGCAACCCTCCATTGGGACAAACGTCAGCACCACTTTCAAGCCTTCGTGGACACCGGGGCCATGGATAATTGATCATTGACCAAGACTTCACCAGAGAATTACAAGCCCCTGTGTGAACTGCCCCATCCATCTGCAGATTCAAGCCCTCGGTGTACGCCCCATCGGCTCCGGCCAGGTGGGGTGAACCACTCAGACTCTTAGTTTTCTTTTGATCACTGCTCCCGAGAACCTCCTTATTTTAGGGCATCCCTGGCTAGTGCTACATAACCCACTATTCTCCTGGTCCACAAGACACCTACTAGACTGGGGTAAGAACTGCCAGACTAAATGCCTAAGACCTCCACCAAATGCCTCGCGGTGTTCCCCGGCATCCATTGAAGACCAAGACTTTTCCGCTCTCCCTCCTGAGTACTTCAACCTCCGGGAGGCCTTCAGTAAGAGGCAATCTGCCACCCTCGCTCCCTCATTGTCCATATGACTGCGCAATAGAACTCCTATCCAGCTCCACCCCTCCCGGGGCTGTCTGTACTTCCTCTCGACCCACAGCGGTCATGGACAATTACATCTGCGGGTTGCTGGAGGCAGGTTTCATTCGCTCCTCTACATCCCCAGCTGGTGCAGGCTTCTTTGTGGGGAAAAGGATGGAGGTCTGCATTCCTGCATTGATTACAGAGGGCAGAACAGGATTACAAATAAGACCCTAACCCTGACATCCGAGTTGGCCCTGGGGCCCAATACTTCACCAAACTGAACCTCTGCACATTTACATTCTGGTGAGAATCAGAGAGGGAGATGAATGGAAGACTGCCTTTAACACCCCAAGTGGGTACTAGGAGTGCTTAGTCACGCCCTTCGGATTATCGAACTCACCGGCAGTCTCCCAAGCATTGGTCATTGACACGCTTAGGGATATGTTGAATCAGTTCGTCTTTGTTTACCTCGACGACATCCTGATCTTCTCCAAGACCCTTCCGGAACACATCCTGCACGTCCCCAAGTCCTGAGACACCTCCTGCAGAGTCAACTATACATCAAGATAGAGAAGTGAGTTCCATGTATCCCAAGTTTCTTTGCTGGGCCAAATGATCTCTACCGCCGGCATCCAAATGGACCCCGTAAAGGTGAGGGTGGTCACCGACTTGCCCCATCCAGCCTCACTCTAACAAGTCCAGCGGTTCCTCGGGTTTACCCATTTTTACAGCCGTTTTATATGCAACTTTGGTGTGGTGGCAGCGCCTCTCATGTCCCTAACCTGCAAGTACCAGAACCATTTTTGCTGGACCCCTGAGGCTGACAGGACATTCAGGGAGCTCAATGAACGTTTCACCTCCGGACCCATCCTCATCCATCCAGATCCTACCTGTCCCTTTGTGGTAGAGGTAGATGCCTTGGACACCGGAGCAGGGGTGGTCCTTTCACAGCAGAACAAGGGGGAAAAGAAACTGCACCCATGTGCCTTTTCTCTCCAAACGGTTCTCGCCAGCGGAACGCAACTATGATGTAGGCAACCGAGAGCTCTTGGCAGTTAAGTAGGCCCTGAGGGGTGGAGATACTTGTTGGTGGGGGCACCTCATACTTTCGTGATCTGGAAGGACTAAAAGAACTTGGTCTCCATTCAAGCCAAGAGGTTGAACGCTCGCAAGGCTAGGTGCGCTCTGTTCTTGAACACCTTCACACTATCCAAGAATCAGAAAGCAGATGCCCTGTCCCGCCAACCCGATTTCTTTAACGAGAAGAGGGACTCAGAGCCCATCATCCCCTGCTCCCGCATTGTGGCCTGCATGATATGGATTATTGAGACCACGGTCCGACAAAACCAGACCCGAGAACCTGACCCCGGCGGGGGTCCCACTAACAGAATTTATGTTCCGCGATCAGCCCGTTCCTGAGTACTACAGCACATTCCCGTGCTTCTACACCTGCATTGCTTGCAGTTTGGGGTTTTAGGCTGGGTTTCTGTACAGCACTTTGAGATATCAGCTGATGTAAGAAGGGCTATATAAATACATTTGATTTGATACTACAATGAGGACACTCCTCTAAATTAACTGGGCATCCAGGGGTTAATCGGACAATGGCGTTCCTGAGGTGGAAATTCTGGTGGCCCAACATTATTGAGGATGTGAGATCCTTCGTTACGGCTTGGTTCACCTGTGCCCAAAGCAAGACCTCACGACAGCGACCGGCTGGGTTGCTCCAACCTCTGCCCATCTCCAGCTTCCAAGGTCTGAGGGACTGTCCATCCTTCCATGTCTTGGCATCTCAAACTGGTAAGGACCAGTCGCTTCTCTCCCCCCACTCCTGCCATTCCACCATCTCGACTTGTTTAATGGTTGCCCGGCCTACTCTCTCCAGTGTCTGTTGGTGGCACTCTGCAGTACCTGGTGGACTGGGAAGGCTACAGCCCAGCGGAGCGGGCGTGGGTGCCTGCCTGAGACATCCTGGATCCGGGACTAGTTCGGGACTTCAACTACTTGGTGATTGCCCTGGCTCCCTAGCTGGAGCCGCTCCTAGAAGGAGGGGACTGTCATAGTTCCACCTGTCACCAGAGGGAGGCAGAGACCATCCAAGAGACATTAACGACACTCAGGTGTGTCCTATTTACTCATTATGATTTCCCTGTTTAAAAGAGGTGTGTTTTCTGTTGTCCTTTGCAGAAGCTTGAATTGTTTACCGTATGCATTTGTTTCCTGAGTGAGTGTGAGACTTAGTGTTTGTTATTTTTCAAGTGTACCATGATCCTGTGGCTACCGCTTCTCAGTAAAGTGTTATGTTTATCCTTAATCATTGATTCCTCATCTGGTTTCTTCTCTGCACCTGGGTCCAACTTCACCACGTCACAGAAAAGACTTCTACCCTGCTACTATACAGCTGGTATATACAAGTGTTTCCTGTGACTGACTCAAAACCAAATGTTTACCTGGCCCTCCACTCCACCCTGGACTTGAATAGCCGTTACGAACAGGTACACCTATACAATGTAGCAGTGCCCACCTTCGCCAGGAGTCTAAAAGACATAGAACTCAACCGCAGCCCCAACACCTCACACAGGAACAACAGATCAACGATCCGAGATGACCTACATCCAGAACACAGCACCAGCCACATCCAGCCCCCCCCCAACCTAACTAATAAATACTCCCCAAAACCAACCATGCTCACACCCCATATAGTCTTTGATGACCTACAGTGCCAGTAAAACAATTGATACACTTACTCACTCAAGGTTCTTTCTTTATTTGACTATTTGCTACGTTGTAGAATAATAGTGAAGACATCAAAACTATGAAATAACACATATGGAATCATGTAGGAACCAAAAAAAGTGTATTAGATTTAAGATTATTCAAAGTAGCCACCTTTTGCCTTGATGACAGTTTTGCACACTCTTGGCATTCTCTCAACCAGCCTAACCTGGAATGCTTTTCCAACAGTCTTGAAGGAGTTCCCACTGTCATAACGTTGTATTGATTAATGTGAGGTCTGAGGGACTGTCATCGAATGATTAACGGTTTATAATTACGTGATTAAATTAGTCAGGTAATTATTAACTCATTAACCTGGGGCACCAAGGGAAAGTTTTGGCTTTATTGATTTTCTACTTCCCAAATTAACTAAAAGAATATCTATTTTACAACAGTCGCTAATTAATTAATTTCCTCTACAGTCTCATTCTGAACGTCGCATAATTCGGGAATCTGCGTAAACCCGAGTCTCACTAAATACGTCCATACCACACCAATTGAGTTGATTATTTATTTACTAACAAGCTAAAATGATAATATAAGATACACATACACACAGTCTAAGCTATTGAACAGAACTTAGTACAATGAAACAGGTCCCTAGCAGGCCAACACAATATGACACGTGTCACACAAAATGGGGATTTCAAAAGAGAGAGAAAGAGAGGGAATGCATGAGAGAAAAGCACACTTGGATACATTTGTCAACCATGCTTATTTTTACCCTAACCTTGCCCCGAACTACCACTCTTATGGGTCAGAAGATAATGATGTAATTATGTGTTGAAGGTCTCCGATGGGGTGTCTCTTTGTGGACTGGGTTCCGACTTCTCTGATGATGGTATGTAGATAATAGTAAAAATAAAGAACAACCCTTGAATGAGTAAGTGTGTCAACTTTTGGCCATGAAATTATCATTTTAATTGCGCACATATTGATGTCAGACATGCACCTACCTCAACGGTCTGTTGCTAATGACTGGGATGAATGCAGGAACAGATTTCAGGAGCAGGACAAGACATTCTCTTTTTGACTGAGGACTGATATAAGTGCATGTACATGATATGATTATATGGTTGGTTTAAGTAACAATGCCAGAGAAGCCAGTGTTTGGAGGAAATATTGGCACAGGTTTAGTCGTCGAAGGCTGTCAAACTGTTCCAATTTATCCTCCAAACACTGGCTTCGAGGGCATTATCACTTTTATACAACGGGTTACCAACATATTCAAATAATGATTGACATAATTTCATTAAAAACATTATTTGTATTAATTTATTCATACTATTTCATCCTTCCACAAGATTAGACTTGACACAAATCCAGGGTTGCTACCAAAACTAGTAATAGTAAACTAGTAACTAGTCACGTAAAAAAGTGCAGGCGTTGGAATGGGCCACTGCCATCCGGGAGCTAGATTCATGTGAGGGGTTCATGGCTCTGTTCAAATGCATCTTCGATCATCCCCCAGAGGCCAGAGAGGGTGGTGAGCGCCCTCCAATTACAGCAGAGGGACCAGACAGCTGACAAGTACACACTCACCTTATGGACAGTAGCAGCATCCAGCGGATGGAACGAGCTGGTGCTTCATACGCTATACAAAAGAGGTCTGCATGACGAGGTCCAGACGACGACAACCTCTCCTTGGACGCACTCATTGCGATGGCCATCTGTCTGGATAACCTACCTAGGGAACGTCGGTACTCATCGCTTCTCTCCCTCCCTCAGTGAACACTTTGGATCAGAGCCTTAGCCTATGGAGTTAGGAAATAAATCCTCACCGCGGTAGAGCGATGCAGACGGAGACCGTGATGCCACAGGGAACTTTATTGACCAGACCCTTGCATCCTCTCTTAACATCATCTCATACCCACTCTCCTCTCTTTCCCGGTTCAAGCCCTCGATAATCAGCCACTATGATCCAGAACCATCACACTCACCCTCACCGTGGAGTCCATTCCTCAGGAGAACATCCCCTTCTTCATCACCAGTACACCAGTTCACAAGATCATCCTCGGTCTCCCTTGACTTCAATGCCATAATCCCACCATCTCATCGTCGAGAATGAGAATGACAGAATGGTCACCCGAATGCAGGAGGACCTGCTTCCCCATCCCCTGTGGTTTCACGTTGGTTGAGAGTCATGTGGTTGCCCTTCAGCCCAACATCATGGAGGTATACCAGGACCTGCGGGAGGCATTCTCCAAGACCCCCGCCATCTGCCTTCCTCTTCATCGCCCCTGGGATTGTGCCATCGACCTGCTGATAGAGTCTTCCGCCATCCTCCATTTGCAAGGCTCTGGAGAGGAAACCTGAACCCAGCTTATTACTGTCCTCCCGAGCGCATCTACATTCCCACGGGGATAAGGGATCGGCTGCTGATCTGGGCACACACAGCTGTTGTCGCTGGTCATCCAGTTATTTCTCACACTACCCAATCAATCTCTGAGAAGTACTGGTGGCCCACCTTGGTGCAGGACGTCATTCGCCATGTCAGTTCCTGTTCCGTTTGTGCCCAAACCAAATCCCCCCGGAATGCTCCAGCAGGAAAACTCCTTCCCATGCCCCTGATCCCATCTATCCATTGACTTTGTTACTCATCTCACCTCCTCTGATGGTTTCACCACCATTTTGGTGGTTGTGGATAGATTTTCAAAATCCTGTAATTTAATCCCTCTTTCTGGTCTCCCTACTCTCTCTTCTGGCATTATGGCATTCCTGAGGACATCGTCTCCGACCGTGGCCCCCAACTCACATCACGGGTATGGAGAGCCAATATGGAGAAACTCGAGGTCACGGCCAGCCTCACTTCCGGGTATAGGCCTCAGTCCAATGGGCAGGTGGATGAACCAGGAGCTGGGGAGGTTCCTGAGGAGTCACTGTCAGGACCAGCAGGGAGAGTGGGCTCGATTCCTTCCGTGGTTGGAGTACGCCCAGAACTCACTACGTCACTCCTCCACTGGGTTGACCCCCTTCCAGTGTGTTCTGGGTTTTCAGCCAGCCCTGGCTCCGTGGACACCGGACCAGACCAAAGCTCCTGTGGTTGATGTGTGGTTCAGGGGGCAGAAGAAATGTGGAGTGATGCTCACGTGTGACTCCAGGGCGCCATCCACCATCACAAGGAGCAGGCAGACCGCCACCACAGTGCGACCCCCATGTACCATCCTGGGGATCGTGTCTGCCTCTCTAACAGGAACCTCCTACTCCGCCTGCCCTGCAAGAAGCTGAGGACACGGTTTGTGGGACAATTCAAGGCTCTCCGCAAGGTCACCGACGTCACATAGGTTGCACCTTCTTTTCACGTCTCCCTTCTCAGGCTGGTGATTCCTGGTCCCCTAGCTGATGCTGTCACCCACGACACCCCTCCACCGCCCGGACATCGATCGGGGGGTTCAGCCTATGCCATCAGATCTCTACTGGACTCCGACGTCATGGGGGTTGGCTCCAGTACGGCCCAGAGGAGCGGTGTTGGGTTCCGGTGGAGGACATTCTGGATCCCAACATCATCCATGATTTCCACCTTCGCCCCCTGGACTGGCCACTCCTCGTCCTTGGGGCCGTCCCTTTGGTCTGTATCGCCCCTGCACGTCATCATGAGGCACACCTGGACTCCATTACCTCACATATTACCTCCCCTATATCTGGCACTCCCTTGGGTTCGTTCCCCCGTCAGTATTGTTCCTGTGTTTATGCATAGACGCCACTGTTATGTCGTTCCATGTTTGTTTCAAAGGTTTCATCTGCACCTGCTTCTCGACTCTCAGCTTCTCCGTTACAAGATGCTTTTTATAGTGGAGATGAGGTTCATAAAGTGCTTGGCTGGGCTGATGAAACAGTGGATTGCACAGTCAGATGGATCCGAGTAAATAGGCATTTTAACGTCAAAGCTTTAGCCAGTGGTAAATTGTGGAATAGACATCGGCTGGAATGCGGTTATAACCAATCAGCATTCAGGATTAGACCGACCCATTGAATAAATTATTATTATAGCCATAATGCTTCATGACAGTGTCATGAAGTGTATTTTCTACAAGTTATTTAAAATATGATGAAAACAACATTACTATAAATAATTCATAACAACAAAGGATTTAAGAAACAAACTTTAAAACAAAAGGAAACTTCTTGGCAGGGAAACTAATTAGAATAAATGTGGGTTTTGACACTCTTATGTAGGTGTCATCACCAGCCATTAAATGATGCAATACATGTCACAACAGGTGTAAATATATGGGTCATGACACTTATGACATATTACGACATGGTTATTACCATATTTTTCAGCAAGAAAACAATGTTTCTGCTTTGTATAAATTCTCTATAAAAAAATGATGTAGCTAGTATGAACTGGGACTCAGGCCTACTAAATCAACCTTTAAATGTGTAGCCAACTGTTCCTAGAGAGCCAAAGTATACAATAATTTTCTCCAGCCAAGCCTCAACACAATTGATTCAAACTAATCAACCAATTTTGATATTAAATCTAGACTGCAAACTTCATCATTAAGAGACAGTTGTCTACTTGTTCTCTCCTTCCTGACTCGGGTGTTTAAGGCTTAGGTGGAAGAAAACCAAGATACAGTACACTCTGACAATATTCAGATGTTACAGATTTATTCTAAAATGTACTCAATAATTGCTTTTCCTCATCAATCTACACACAATACTCCATAATGACAGAGTGAAAACTGTAAAAAAAAAAATGTACATACAGTTGAAGTTGGAAGTTTCCATACACCTTAGCCAAATACGTTTAAACTCAGTTTTTCACAATTCCTGACATTTAATCAGAGTAAAGATTCCCTGTTTTAGGTCAGTTAGGATCACCACTTTATTTTAACAATGTGAAATGTCAGAATAATAGTAGAGTGATTTATTTCAGCTTTTATTTCTTTCATCGCATTCCCAGTGGGTCAGAAGTTTACATACACTCAATTAGTATTTGGTAGCATTGCCTTTAAATTGTTTAACTTGGGTCAAACGTTTCGGGTAGCCTTCCACAAGTTTCCGACAATAAGTTGGGTGCATTTTGGCCATTCCTCCTGGCAGAGCTGGTGTAACTGAGTCAGGTTTGTAGGCCTCCTTGTTCGCACACACTTTTTCAGTTCTGCCCACAAATGTTCTATAGGATTGAAGTCAGGGTTTTGTGATGGCCACTCCAATACCTTGACTTTGTTGTCCTTAATCCATTTTGCCACAACTTTGGAAGTATGTTTGGGGTTATTGTTCATTTGGAAGACTCATTTGCGACCAGTCATGTCAGTATAGAACTCGTTTTACTGTGGATATAGATACTTTTGTACCTGTTTCCTCCAGCATCTTCAAAAGGTCCTTTTGAAGATTCTGGGATTGATTTGCACTTTTCAATACAAGAGTACGTTCATCTTTAGTAGACAGAACTCGTCTCCTTCCTGAGCAGTATGACGGTTGCGTGGTCCCATGGTGTTTATACTTGCGTACTATTGTTTGTACAGATGAACATGGTACCTTCAGGCGTTTGGAAATTGCACCCAAGGATGAATCAAACTTGTGGAGGTCTACAATTGTTTTTCTGAGGTCTTGGCAGATTTATTTTGATTTCCCCATGATGTCAAGCAAAGAGGTACTGAGTTTGAAGGTAGGCCTTGAAATACATCCACAGGTACACCTCCAATTGACTCAACTGATGTCAATTAGCCTAACAGAAGCTTCTAAGCCATGACATCATTTTCTGGAATTTTCCAAGATGTTTAACGACACAGTCAACTTAGTGTATGTAAACTTCTGACCCACTGGAATTGTGATACAGTGAGTTAAAAGTGAAATAATCTGTCTGTAAACAATTGTTGGAAACATTTATTGTGTCATGCACAAAGTAGATGTCCTAATCGACTTGCCAAAACTATAGTTTGTTAACAAGAAATTTGTGGAGTTTTAATGACTCCAACCTAAGTGTATGTAAACTGCCAACATCAACTGTAAGTATTCAGACCCTTTGCTATGACACTCGAAATTGAGCTCAGGTGCATCCTGTTTCTATTGATCATCCATGAGATGTTTCTACAAATTAATTGGAGTCCACCTGTGGTAGGTTCAATTAATTGGACATGATTTTGAAAGGCACACACCGTCTATATAAGGTCCCACCATTGACCGTACATGTTAGAGCAAAAAGGAATTGGCCATAGAGCTCCGAGACAGGATTGTGTTGAAGCACAGATCTGGGGATGGGTACCAAAGAATGTCTGCGGCATGGAAGGTCCCCAAGAACATAGTGGCCTCCATCATTCTTAAATGGAAGACGTTTGGAACCACAAACACTCTGGCTGTGCGGCCAGCTCTAGAAAAACTGACCAAGAACCCGATGGTCACTCTGACAGGGCTCCAGAGTTCCTCTGTGGAGATGGGAGAACCTTCCAGAATGACAACCATCTCTGCAGCATTCGACCAATCAGGCCTTTATGGTAGTGGCCAGATGAAAGCCACTCCTCAGGAAAAGGAACATGACAGCCCGCTTGGAGTTTGCCAAAAGGCACCTAAAGGACTCTGTTGTGGCTTCCTTTCGTCTTTTACCATAGCCACTGCCCAAGCCTGAAGCGGGGTTGTTTGGTACGCATACAGTCCACTCTCAAGGTTTCCAAAGGGCCAAACATTCAATGACATCCAAGGATATGGTGCAACAAAAATGTTTATTCTTCTTATATCAAACAAATAAATGATTCTCCAATCAAGCATAGAATACTTGATATGGAAAATACATATTATTACCTGTCTGTATGTCTGTATGTCTGTATGGTCAAAAAACTATACCGCTCCCGCATCTAGCAAGGACTCCCTCTCCCGAAGGCCCAACTCCTTCTCCCGAAGGCCCAACAAGATTCTCTGGTCTGATGAAACCAAGATTGAACTCTTTTGGCCTGAATGCCGAACATCACATCCGGAGGAAACCTGGTGCCATCCCTACGGTGAAGCATGGTGGTGGCAGCATCATGCTGTGGGGATGTTTGTCAGCGACATGGACTGGGAAATTAGTCAGGATCGATGGAAAGATTAATGGAGCAAAGTACAGAGAGATTCTTGATGAAACCTGCTCCAGAGAGCTCAGGACCTCAGACTGGGGCAAAGGTTCACCTTCCAACAGGACCACGACCCTAAGCACACATCCAAGACCACACAGGAGTGGCTTCGGGACAAGACTCTGAATGTCCTTGAGTGGCCCAGTAAGAAGCCAGAATTGAACCCGATCTAATGTCTCTGGAGAGACCTGAAAATAGCTGTATAACGATGCTCCCCATCCAACCTGACAGAGCTTGAGAGGATCTGCAGAGAAGAATGGGAGAAACTCCCCAATTACAAGTGTGCCAAGCATGTCGCGTCATACCCAAGAAGACTCGAGGCTGTAATCGCTGCCAAAGGTGATTCAACAAAGTACTGAGTAAGGATCTGAGGAAATGTGATATTTCAGGTTTTATTTTTAATACATTTACCAAAATGTCCCAAAAACGGTTTTTGCTTTTTCATTATGAGGTATTGTGTGTAGATTGATGACGGGAAGAATAAAAAATATATATATTTTAGAATAAGGCTGTTACGTAACAAAGTGGAAAAAGTCAAGGGGTCTGAATACTTTCCGAATGCACTGAACAATTTAGTTATGCCTAATATGGCAATTCATTTAATTTTTCCAAAATGAATTATTGCTAACTTACATCTCAAAGCCAAGCATGCAAGAAACCTTGACATGATGCACACTTATTTCTCTGTACTCAGTTTGATTGAAGGCCTGACTCTCTCTCTTTTTGCCTTGTAACTGATTACTTCTAGAATGTGAGAAGGGACAACACATGATCAAGATGAGCTAGGTTCTAGTTTAAAGCAATGAAAGATCTAATTGTTACGAAGAATGAATGTATGGGCTACATTTATGAGAGTAATACATTCATTTACTTACCATATCAATCTTAAAGACGATGCACTTATTTATCACTAAAAAAATTGTTCTGAGGGTGTTGATGCATCCTCCTCCCAATACAGCCTCTTCCAACACCACAGGTAGGGGAAAGGTATCTATCTGCAAAAGTGAAGTTTTGCTTTGATGTCAAGTCAGCTCATTTTGTTGCTATCTTAGCTGTTGTGCTAGCTAACCTGCTACGGAACAGTGACACTAGCTTATTGACATACATATTGGTATTAAATTAGAGCAACTTATTCACCAAAAAATGTATTTATTCAAATCATTAGCTACAGTAGCTAGTTGACTATCACATTAATAGTGCAAAACTATGATTGCTAATGTTAGCTAGTTATCTAGGTGCTAGCCAGTCAGTGGCACTGACTGATTGAAACTTATCAACAAAATGTGTTTCACTCTATCCCATTAAACATGACATAGCTAACCATTTTAAAGTGTATTAGGAAGTTTAGTACGTTAGAAACAACCGGACAACTTTGTTAGGTAGCTAGCTAGATCTTTCTAATCCACCTGATTGGTCATCAACGGTTACTGGTCTTGGAACTCCTGTTCACCAGAAACATTTTCTGGTAAATTGTTCGACATTAGTGGCAATAAATATTGTTGCCACAGGTTTTCCACAGATTAAAATACAATTTGATATAATTGTTTTTATTTTTAACTCTGGCAAACTTTTTGCCACTAGTGGCAATGAATATGATTGTTGCCATAGGTTTGTCGCAGATTCACCACTAGTGGCAAACATTTGCCAACTTCTGGCAACATTTTGTGGCACACTATTTAGTTCGCACCAAATTTGCCACAAACTTATGGGATGTTGCCGCAACAAATATAACAAATTAAAGGGTTTTTAACTGGGTTAGAAAATAATACGTTTGGTAGAATGATGATTCGCTAAGTATGTCAAAACCAGAATTACTTTATTTTCCATGAGTCTATGAATCAAATAAAACTTGATGTGCATTTAAAATTGCAAGAACACCTTACATTAAGGTGAGGCACTGTCACACCCTGACCATAGTTTACTTTGTATATTTCTATGTTTTGGTTGGTCAGGGTGTGAGCTGAGTGGGCATTCTATGTTTCATGTCTAGTTTGTCTATTTCTATGTCTGGCCTGATATGGTTCTCAATCAGAGGCAGGTGTTAGTCATTGTCTCTGATTGGGAACCATATTTAGGTAGCCTGGGTTTCACTGTCTGTTTTGTGGGTGGAAGAGGGGGGGGGCTCACAAGGAGTATGGCTATGCTAAACATGGATCGCAATCTACACGTATGGCTATGCCAGGTAGGAGACCTGCGCAAACTCCCTGTGCTTACTGGGGGGCTAGAGAGACCGGGCAGGCACCGTGTTATGCAGTGGTGCGCACGGTGTCCCCAGTGCGGGTGCATAGCCCGGTGCGGTATATTCCAGCTCCGCGTATCGGCCGGGCTAGATTGAGCGTCGAGCCAAATGCCATGAAGCCGGCTCTACGCATCTGGTCCCCAGTGCGTCTCCTTGGGCCGGCTTACATGGCACCAGCCTTGCGCACGGTGTCCCCGGTTCGCCTGCATAGCCCAGTGTGGGCTATTCCACCTTGCCGCACTGGCAGAGCGACTGAGAGTATTCAACCAGGTAAGGTTGGGCAGGCTCGGTGCTCAAGAGCTCCAGTGCGCCTGCGCGGTCCGGTCTATCCAGTACCACCTCCACACCCCAGCCCTCTGGTAGCAGCTCCCCGCACCAGGCTTCCTGTGCGTGTTCTCGGTCCAGTACCACCAGTGCCAGCACCACGCATCAGGCCTACAGTGCGCCTCACCTCTCCAGCGCTGCCAGAGCCTTCCTCCTCTCCTGTGCTGCCGGAGTCTCCCGCCTGTTCAGCGCTACCAGAGCCTTCCTCCTCTCCTGCGCTGCCGGAGTCTCCCGCCTGTTTAGTGCTGCCAGAGCCATCCGCCTCTATAGCGTTGCCGGAGTCTCCTGCCTGTTTAGCGCAGCCAGAGCTGCCAGCCTGCATGGAGCAGCCAGAGCTGTCAGTCTGCATGGAGCAGCCAGAGCTGTCAGTCTGCATGGAGCAGCCAGAGCTGTCAGTCTGCATGGAGCAGCCAGAGATGTCAGTCTGCATGGAGCAGCCAGAGATGTCAGTCTGCATGGAGCAGCCAGAGCTGTCAGTCTGCATGGAGCAGCCATAGCTGTCAGTCAGCATGGAGCAGCCGGAGCTGCCAGTCTGCAAGGAGCTGCCAGTCTGCAAGGAGCTGCCAGTCTGCAAGGAGCTGCCAGTCTGCACGGAGCTGCCAGTCTCCAAGGAGCAGCCAGAGCCACCAGTCAGCATGGAGCAGCCAGAGCCGCCAGTCAGCCAGGATCCGCCAGTTAGCCAGACTCTTCCAGATCCGCCAGTCTGCCAGATCCGCCAGTCTGCCAGACTCTTCCAGATCCGCCAGTCTGCCAGACTCTTCCAGATCTGCCAGATCCGCCAGTCTGCCAGACTCTTCCAGATCCGCCAGTCTGCCAGACACTTCCAGATCCGCCAGTCTGCCAGACTCTTCCAGATCCGCCAGTCTGCCAGACTCTTCCAGATCCGCCAGTCAGCCAGACTCTTCCAGATCTGCCAGTCAGCCAGGATCCGCCAGTCAGCCAGACTCTTCTAGATCCGCCAGTCAGCCAGACTCTTCTAGATCCGCCAGTCAGCCAGGATCCGCCAGTCAGCCAGACTCTTCCCGATCCGCCAGTCTGCCAGACTCTTCCAGATCCGCCAGTCTGCCAAGATCTGCCAGAGCCTTCCTCCTCTCCTGTGCTGCCGGAGTCTGAAGAGCCCCTCTGTCCCGAGCTGCCCCTCTGTCCCGAGCTGCCCCTCTGTCCCGAGCTGCCCCTCTGTCCTGAGCTGCCCCTCTGTCCCGTGTTATTAAGTAGGGTTGCCGTGGCTAGGAGGTCACGGAAGCGGACAAGGTGGGGGAAGACTACGGTGAAGTGGGGGCCACGTCCAGCACCAGAGCCGCCACCGCGGACAGATGCCCACCCAGACCCTCCCCTATAGGTTCAGGTTTTGCGGCCAGAGTCCGCACATTGGGGGGGGGGGGGTCCTGTCACACCCTGACCATAGTGTGGGCATTCTATGTTTCATGTCTAGTTTGTCTATTTCGATGTCTGGCCTGATATGGTTCTCAATCAGAGGCAGGTGTTAGTCATTGTCTCTGATTGGGAACCATATTTAGGTAGCCTGGGTTTCACTGTGTGTTTGTGGGTGATTGTTCCTGTCTCTGTGTTTGCACCAGATAGGGCTGTTTCGGTTTTCGTTACGTTCATTACGTTCTTTGTTTTTGTAGTGTTTGTATTGATTCGTGTTTTACGTTTGTTTATTAAACATGGATCGCAATCTACACGCCGCATTTTGGTCCGACTCTCCTTCACCACAAGAGAACCGTTACAGGCACCACACCCTAATAGGGTCATTTTCCCCCTTAATCATAACACAATGAACCAGTTAAATATAGACACCAATATATAAAAATAAAAAAAATGAATGACAACTTTTTGGAAATATTTTAGTAAAATATGCAAATGGGGCGATATCTCATTAAGTATGCGCATATTTACATGTACCACAAATACATGTTTCTGGGCACTGGATGAAGTCAGTCTAAATTCTGGAGTCTCATTTTGTTAAGACACTCCAGGACCGTTCTTGTATTGAGCAGATTGTGGATATACACTTTTTTTCATATATACTTTCTATCTTCTTCGTTTCCTTATCTTATCCAACTGTTATCATGCGCCTGCTAAAAAGAGAGCTTAGATGTGCGAGTGCCTTTTGAATTGATCTTTCTATTTGTAAAATACTAAAGACATAAGCATTTTTGGTGCATATTTCCAAAGAAAATGTTATCTAGAATAAAAAACATGTCAACAATTCCCTCTATTACAAGTCTGGAGAAAATGTGGTGAATGCAGATGCTTAAGAAGTTGAGAAAGTGAGTTGGCATGTGGGAAGAGTCTGACTTTCGGGAAATGCCAGAAAGAAAGTACAATGAATTTAGCCTACCAATCGCCAAAGGCCTATTTAGACACAATCTCTTCAAAGTAAATTACGACATATAGTCAAGTTTGTAATATTCTAAATGAAATTGGCTTTTAAATGATGTATGATATAGAGTGAGCTTTTAAATGATGTAGGATATGTAGTGAGCTTTTAAATGATGGATGATATGTAGTGAGCTTTTAAATGATGGATGATATGTAGTGAGCTTTTAAATGATGGAGGATATAGAGTGAGCTTTTAAATGATGGATGATATAGAGTGAGCTTTTAAATGATGGATGATATAGAGTGAGCTTTTAAATGATGGATGATATAGAGTGAGCTTTTAAATGATGGATGATATAGAGTGAGCTTTTAAATGATGGATGATATGTAGTGAGCTTTTAAATGATGGATGATATAGAGTGAGCTTTTAAATGATGGATGATATGTAGTGAGCGTTTAAATGATGGATGATATGTAGTGAGCTTTTAAATGATGGATGATATAGAGTGAGCTTTTAAATGATGGATGATATGTAGTGAGCTTTTAAATGATGGATGATATGTAGTGAGCTTTTAAATGATGGATGATATAGAGTGAGCTTTTAAATGATGGATGATATAGAGTGAGCTTTTAAATGATGGATGATATAGAGTGAGCTTTTAAATGATGGATGATATGTAGTGAGCTTTTAAATGATGGATGATATAGAGTGAGCTTTTAAATGATGGATGATATGTAGTGAGCGTTTAAATGATGGATGATATGTAGTGAGCTTTTAAATGATGGATGATATGTAGTGAGCTTTTAAATGATGGATGATATGTAGTGAGCTTTTAAATGATGGATGATATGTAGTGAGCTTTTAAATGATGGATGATATAGAGTGAGCTTTTAAATGATGGATGATATGTAGTGAGCTTTTAAATGATGGATGATATGTAGTGAGCTTTTAAATGATGGATGATATAGAGTGAGCTTTTAAATGATGGATGATATGTAGTGAGCTTTTAAATGATGGATGATATAGAGTGAGCTTTTAAACGATGTATGCTATGTAGTGAGCGTTTAAATGATGGATGATATAGAGTGAGCTTTTAAATGATGGATGATATGTAGTGAGCTTTTAAATGATGGATGATATAGAGTGAGCTTTTAAATGATGGATGATATGTAGTGAGCTTTTAAATGATGGATGATATGTAGTGAGCTTTTAAATGATGGATGATATGTAGTGAGCTTTTAAATGATGGATGATATAGAGTGAGCTTTTAAATGATGGATGATATGTAGTGAGCTTTTAAATGATGGATGATATGTAGTGAGCTTTTAAATGATGGATGATATGTAGTGAGCTTTTAAATGATGGATGATATGTAGTGAGCTTTTAAATGATGGATGATATAGAGTGAGCTTTTAAATGATGGATGATATGTAGTGAGCTTTTAAATGATGGATGATATAGAGTGAGCTTTTAAATGATGGGTATACAGTGCCTTCATAAAGTATTCATATCTCTTGACTTTGTTGTGTTAGTCTGTTTTTCAAAATGGATTAAATAAATCTACACCCCTCTACACACAATACCCCATAATGACAAAGTGAAAACATGTTTTTAGAAATATCTAATTTATTCAGAGTCAATAGTTTGTAGAAGCACCTTTTAGCAGCGATTACAGCTGAGTCTTTCTCGAGAAGTCTCGAAGAGCTTTCCACACCTGGATTGTGCAACATTTGGCCATTGTTATTTTCCAAAATCTTCAAGCTCTATCAAATTGGTTGTTGATCATTGCTAGACAAACATTTTCAGGGCTTTTTGTTTCTGAAAGAGGGGCCAGCCATGTGGCCTTTCATGTCCATGGTAAAATCCTGATTTGATTATAGAAATCTTTTATATGTATATTTCTAGAGAAAAAGTTATAAAAGTGTTATGATGAAGTCAAATAAAGTGTTCAGCAAGACATATTATCAATGAATCTCAAGATTTTGTTCATGTTGGCATAATTGGTCTCCGCTATATGGCAAGTGGTGCAGGTGTGTGAACGAAAAATCAGATGGTTCATTTTTTGTCACACATAAAAAGACACACATTAAATAGGTCTGTGAATAATTTTATTCAATGGCTTTTCTTGCTAACGGTAGATCAAGCAATATTTAGTACCAGGAGTCCATGATGCGCCTCATGCTCATGAACCTCATACCTCCCATTCCTATGCCGCTGCTGAAGTTCTTGCACTCTCCAGGCCTCATGTACATCATCCTGCCTCTGAAGTGGTTCTGCTCGTACATCAGCCAGTGGCCGTCCATCACGTTGCAGGACTGACAGTCGGACATGCGGTAACGACCCATGATGGAGTCACAGTCATCCATCATCTCGTGCATCTGACCTCCGAAGTTCTCTCTCTCGTAGATTCTCATCTTGTAGTTTCCTCTGTGCTGTTAGGATAAAAATACAGGTTTCACTGATGAGATAAATTATATATACAATTGTTTAATATGAGAGTATAAACATTAAAATATATTTGACTTTCAATGAAAAGATTTTACTCTTTTAAGCTGAAATATTTTCAAACTACCATGGGGATCATGTGACAGGACTTGATGCAATCACTCATTCCAAAGTTGCGCATGTAGTCAGGGTAGTCGCCCCTCCTCATGAAGTACTGGTTTCCCATGTAGTTGTTGCGGTCGTAGACCATGAAGCAGCCATTCTCAACCCTGCAGGAGTGGCACCTGCTCAGGTAGGAGCTCATGTCAGTGCAGTCGCTGCTGCTCTCATAGGAACGACCCTGGAAGTTCTTGTCCTCATAGAAGACGATCTAAAAATAAAAATGAATAATATCGATGAATTAAACAATTGTATGAAACAAACAATTTAGAGAAATGTGGGATGCTATTCAGTCACACCGGTATCCAGGTTATTGGGATAAGTAAAACTATGATGTTGTAGTTTGGGCTACTAGAGCCCTTTTGTATAATGATCTATGACAATTAAATGTGTAAAACTATAAGAGACCTTTCCAGTGCTTACCTTGCCTATGTTCATTCTGGTGTTGGACATGTTTGCTCACTGTGCTGCTGGTTGCTGCTCCTGAACTGACTTCCTACCTGGTTTAACCCTTTCTTTTATACCTGACCGAACCTAAAGAATCCCCAGCTCCATTGTTCAAACCCCTGACCCAGCAACATGCTATAGAGGCCTATTGAGGCCACTGAGGTCACGTCCACATTTAGAAAGGCTGTTTCTCAAACAAAGTAACATAAAGCCTTTTCAGAGTTTACAACAGATGGTAACAGGTTTGACATTGAACATTCTCCATACATCACCCAATACTTTCCTAAGTTTTGGAAGCTTATTTGAAATATGCCTTTTTATGAAATATTGGTTAATATATGCCTCGATTTTATACTGTGAGCTCATTTGAGTTAAGACAAAATAGCAGAAATCACATACTCCCTTAAGAGTGGAAGTCTGTGGTTAACCTGTGACATTAAACTATGTAACACTTATCTTTAGCATGACGTTCCTAACCAGCGAATAATCAACAGTGAGTTGTTACTTATCTAACATTTGTGGTTAATCACCATGATACTGGAGTCATCTTTGGAACATTTAAGACATTTCAACAACAATCCATTAATTTATAATTCCTCTTGAGGTAAAAAAAAAATTACATTTGATAACACTTATTTTAAAGAAGGGTTTATAAAGGGTTTATAAAGGGTTTATAAAGGGTCTGTAGGGGTTAATAAGAGTAGTTTATTATAGAGTAGTTATTGCAATTAAAGTAGTTCACTACTGCAAAATAAAAAGATTGGTCAGTTACCCATCCCACCGGCACCTGCTCAGGTAGGAGGTCATGTCAGTGCAGTGGCTGCTGCACTCATAGGATTGCTTCTCTGCATTATACCTCGTACGGATAGACACCAATAGAGCTCTCCGTTTCACTGTAGACAGGGATCATGGACCCAGATGAAGTCTAATCCTGAACTACCGTATAAAGCATGTTGCTATGATAGCTAACACTAGATAGCTGTCTGATAGCAAATATTACCAGACTAGCTATAGAAACTTTGTCTGCCTTGTTATCAAGCACATTGAACATGGGAATATGTAGCTACAAGGTGTGCATTTTAGTCAGTTTTAACATTACAATTGACTTCATAGTTCTAATTGTTAGATCTATATAATGTACTCAGCATGTGACCATGTGGTTGAATAAGGTCCCTTCCAAAAACAATATGTACTTCAAAATGCAAGATTACAATACTAATAAGTAGATACAGATAAAGATCTGAAAAGCAGATTGTGTCATGGGTAATTCTGTTTAACTGCTGTTGAGTATAATGTCAAATCTGAGTTATCATGAAGAACAAGGACAGACCACATAGCTATAACTCTGCTGTCCCCTATCGTTCACAGATACACACAGCAGTTTACAAAAGACACGAGTTGAGTCTACAGATACTACCTATTGGCCAGGCCTACGAGTAAAGGAAAGGTGGTCCCAGTTGTTCACACATGTACCTGCTCTCTCAGTGGCTACAATGGTCCCACCCTATCTCGCCTCCTCCCGACTACCTTCCATCTTTCAGGGCATGTATTTTCATTGCTAGAGTTCTCACTCAACTATCTTGTCAATATAAAATCTAATCTTTGCTTCAAATGCTCTATTGAGTCTTCACAGGAGAATGAATGGTGTCATGTGATCGATGGCTTTGTCCATTCATATACAGTCATTGGGTGGTTCTCTCTTCCATTCAAGTAGATTACATAATTGCAATAACAAAGGCACATCTATGTTATTTTGAGAGTACT
>NC_034198.2:5421328-5454606 GCF_002021735.2 Oncorhynchus kisutch
AGTGCATGACCATGGGATGACAAATTGATAACAAATTCTAAATGGTTTTCAATTTGTCCTCCAAACCTCAACAACACTGTAGTTGTCAAATTTGTAGAAGTGTTCATTTATTTAGCACTGTTTTACAAACCTTTATAGACGGTATTGTAAAAATCCATAGCGGTACGTGGATCCATACCGGTATACCTTAACAGACGATATATCGCCCAGACCCAATTTCTTCTTTAGGATCGGACTCTTTTTAAAAATGTTTGCCTAAAATGATTTACCCAAATCTAACTGCCTGAAGCAGGATATGCATATTCTTTTATACCGTTTCAAAGGAAACACTTTGACATTTGTGGAAATGTGAAATGAATCTTGTCTCATTAATTAAGCACACCTGGTTACCGTTCCCCTTTATTAGTACGTGTATATATGTGCCCTCTGTTCCCCATTGTCCTTGTCGATTATTGTCCCATGTCCGTGGGTCTTGTACTCTGTTGTATTGGTTTTCGTGCTACGTGTTATTGTGCACTTGTTATTACAGGTCTCATCCTGTATATTATTTACAGGTTTACACCTCGCTCTTTTGTTTGGGTTTACATCCCTGTGTTATATATACAGTGCCTTGCGAAAGTATTCGGCCCCCTTGAACTTTGCGACCTTTTGCCACATTTCAGGCTTCAAACATAAAGATATAAAACTGTATTTTTTTGTGAAGAATCAACAACAAGTGGCACACAATCATGAAGTGGAACGACATTTATTGGATATTTCAAACTTTTTTAACAAATCAAAAACTGAAAAATTGGGCGTGCAAAATTATTCAGCCCCTTTACTTTCAGTGCAGCAAACTCTCTCCAGAAGTTCAGTGAGGATCTCTGAATGATCCAATGTTGACCTAAATGACTAATGATGATAAATACAATCCACCTGTGTGTAATCAAGTCTCCGTATAAATGCACCTGCACTGTGATAGTCTCAGAGGTCCGTTAAAAGCGCAGAGAGCATCATGAAGAACAAGGAACACACCAGGCAGGTCCGAGATACTGTTGTGAAGAAGTTTAAAGCCGGATTTGGATACAAAAAGATTTCCCAAGCTTTAAACATCCCAAGGAGCACTGTGCAAGCGATAATATTGAAATGGAAGGAGTATCAGACCACTGCAAATCTACCAAGACCTGGCCGTCCCTCTAAACTTTCAGCTCATACAAGGCGAAGACTGATCAGAGACTGATCCATAGGACAACAATCAGTCGTATATTGCACAAATCTGGCCTTTATGGAAGAGTGGCAAGAAGAAAGCTATTTCTTAAAGATATCCATAAAAAGTGTTGTTTAAAGTTTGCCACAAGCCACCTGGGAGACACACCAAACATGTGGAAGAAGGTGCTCTGGTCAGATGAAACCAAAATTTCAACAAAAAAAATAATATTTTTGGCAACAATGCAAAACGTTATGTTTGGCGTAAAAGCAACACAGCTCATCACCCTGAACACACCATCCCCACTGTCAAACATGGCGGTGGCAGCATCATGGTTTGGGCCTGCTTTTCTTCAGCAGGGACAGGGAAGATGGTTAAAATTGATGGGAAGATGGATGGAGCCAAATACAGGACCATTCTGGAAGAAAACCTGATGGAGTCTGCAAAGACCTGAGACTGGGACGGAGATTTGTCTTCCAACAAGACAATGATCCAAAACAAAGCAAAATCTACAATGGAATGGTTCAAAAATAAACATATCCAGATGTTAGAATGGCCAAGTCAAAGTCCAGACCTGAATCCAATCGAGAATCTGTGGAAAGAACTGAAAACTGCTGTTCACAAATGCTCTCCATCCAACCTCGAGCTGTTTTACAAGGAGGAATGGGAAAAAATGTCAGTCTCTCGATGTGCAAAAGTGATAGAGACATACCCCAAGCGACTTACAGCTGTAATCGCAGCAAAAGGTGGCGCTACAAATTATTGACTTAAGGGGGCTGAATAATTTTGCACGCCCAATTTTTCAGTTTTTGATTTGTTAAAAAAGTTTCAAATATCCAATAAATGTCGTTCCACTTCATGATTGTGTCCCACTTGTTGTTGATTCTTTACAAAAAAATACAGTTTTATATCTTTATGTTTGAAGCCTGAAATGTGGCAAAAGGTTGCAAAGTTCAAGGGGGCCGAATACTTTCGCAAGGCACTGTATATATATATATATATATATATATATATATATATATACACACACACGTGTTTGTTTTGGGCTTCATCCCATTTTCATGACTTTATTTTGGGTGGAGGAATAAAAGCCCCTATTACGTATTCCTGCACCGGTCTCCTATCATTATACAGAGCGACAGGTATAGTCCCTGTGCATTCTCAATAGCCATTGTTAAATTGGGTGGTTTGTAAATTCGCTCTGGCTATCTGCTTTGATTTCAGACTACTATTGTCTGAATGTGCCAGAGCCAAAATAACTGTTGAATTTATGACTGCTCAACACTCGTTGAGTATGTCCGGTGTATGGGTATTCAAACGCTGCTTGGGTATGTGAGTATGTTGGTTAAAATGTGTACTTGTGCTTTGATAGTAGGTTTGAAATCTGTTATCAAAATGTATTTTGCGGGGGTAGTGGACCAACATTTTTCATTGGGATGAAATCGTAAAGGTTTTGAGTGGAATCCAATTCCGATCGTTGCAGATATGCGTGTGGTTAAACCGGCCATGATGAAAGTCACCCTGTTTTAGGTGCGGGCCGTTGATCATTGGAAAATTGAGTGTAGGGGCAATAGAGCTCGAACTCGGCTAAAATTACGACAGGAAAAGTATTATATTTATTGGGTAACAGGAAGAATCTTAAACTATACAGCTACTACCTACATCTTTGAACATAGGTCCCAATACACGATCATTTTACATGATGGAAGTGGAACCGATTTTGGGGTTGGATAGTCCTTGCTAAGAATTAGTGTCAAACTCTTGGGGCAGTGCTTTATTTAATGGGCTTTAATGGACTTTATTTAATGGTCCTTTAATGGTCCTTAATACCTTTAAGTTTCTTCAAGTGCAGTCACAAAAACCATCAAGCGCTACAATGATACTGGCTCTCATGAGGACCGCCACAGGAGAGTTACCTCTGCTGCAAAGGATAAGTTAGAGTTAACTGCACTGCAGATTGCACCCCAAATAAATGATTCAGAGTTAAACAACAACTTCAGGGGAGACTGAGTCAGGCCTTTATCACTGAATTGCTGCAAAAGAAACCACTAAAGGACACCAATAAGAAGAGACTTGCTTGGGCCAAGAAACAGACAATGAACATTAGGCTGGTGGAAGTCTGTCCTTTTGGTCTGATGACTTCAAATGTGAGATTTTTGGTTCCAACCACCGTGTCTTTGAAAGATGCAGAGTAGGTGAACGGATGATCTCTGCATGTGTGGTTCCCACCATGAAGCATGGAGGTGTGAGGGTGCTTTGCTGGTGATACTGTCAGGGATTTATTTAGAATTCAAGGCACACTTAACCAGCATGGTTACCACAGCGATACTCAAACCCATCTGTTTGCAGGGGAGGCAAGAGACCTGAGTTGGCAGAACAGAGTGCTCAGGTTTTGAAACTTTTTAATTAGGCAAGTTAAGAACAAATTCTTATTTTACGATGACCGCCTCCCCCTGCCAAACCCTCCCCTAACCCAGACAACGCTGGGCCTATTGTGAGCCGCTCTATGGGACTCCCGATCACAGCCGATTATGATACAACCCGGGATCGAACTAGGGTCTGCAGTGCCGAGGCACTGAGATGCAGCGCCTTAGACATCCGCACCACTCTGGAGTTGGTGTAGGGTTTGATCATAGCCTGAAGGTAGGGAAGGGCAGTTATTCTTGCTGTTCTGTAGGTAAGCACCATGGTCTTGTAGTGGATGCAAGCATCAATGGAAGCCAGTGGAGTGTGAGGAGGAGTGGGGTGACATGAAAGAACTTGGGAAGGTTGGAAACATGGCGGGCTGCAACGTTCTGGATAAGTTGCAGGGGTTTGATGGCACAAGCGGGGAGCCCAGCCAACACCGAGTTACAGGAGAGGACAAGTGCCAGGATTAGGACCTTTGCCGCTTCATGTGTGAGGTAGGGTCATACTCTACGGATGTTTTAGAGCATGAACCTGCAGGAGCGGGAGGGCGACACTGGAGTTGTCAAACGTGATGGAGAGGTCTTTGTGCAGGCAGGCCTTCCCCGAAGGAAGAGATGTTCCGTCTTGTCAAGGTTGAACTTGAAGTGGTGGGCCGACATCCAAGTTGAGATATCTGCCAGGCACTCTGAGATACATTTCGCCACCTGGGTGTCAGATGGGGTTGAAGGAGAAAAGTCATTGCGTGTCAGCCTCATAGCAATGATAGGAGAGACCATGTGAGGATATGATGGAGCCGAGCGACTTGGTGTATGGAGAAATTAGGAGAGGGCCTAGAACTGAGCACTGGGGGACAACAGTAGTGAGTGTATGTGCTGCAGACACAGATCCTCTCAACGTCACCTGGTAGGAGTGGCCTAACAGGTAGGATGCAAGCCAAGAGTGTGCAGAGCCTGAGACGCCTCCATGACACAGAAGAGCAGTCTCAGTTGAGTGACCTGTCTTGAAGCCTGACTGTTTGGGTCAAGACAATCGTTCTGAGAGAGATAACAAGAAAGTTGATCAGAGACAGCATGCTCAAATGCTTTGGAAAGAAAAGGGACCAGGTCTATAGTTTGATAGGTTGAGTGAATGAGTAGCGGATGTCATCAGTCTTTTTTTCAAAGTGAAGACGGAAAAGAGATTCCGAGGGTTAGAGGCAGAACTTTGAAATTTAGAGTGGTAGAAAGTGGTTTTAGCAGCGAATACAGAGGAAGAGAAGGTAGAGGGCGTGAAAGGATGATAGGTCCTCCGGAAGTTTAGTTTTCCTCCATTTCTGCTCATCTGCCCGCAGCCCTGTTCTGTAAGCTCGCAATGAGTCACTCAGGCAGAACAGGTGCAGAGGGCTGTGCAGGCGGAAAGGGGACGGTGCGAGTCATAGGAGGAGAGTAGGGTCAACGAGGCAGAATCAGGAAACAGGAGGGAGAAGAAGATAGGATAGAGGAGAGCGAGAGAAGATTGTGACGGGTCATGACCATCTGGGTAAGGGCTGAGTGGTTAGGGTTTGCGGAAAGGGAAACAAAAGGAAACAAAATAGTGATCAGAGACCTGAAGAGGGGTTGCAGAGATTAGCAGGTGAGCAGCCTATAGTAAAGATGAGGTCAAGCGTATTGCCCTACCGCAACATCGCCAGTTCCAAACGCTGCCAGAGACCCGGAATTCCATATGGGTTGTGCGCGCAGGGTACACTAAATTAAAGGGTTGTAGCCAAGGGGTGGGGAGCATCTAAAGCCTACAGGGAGAGGAAACGCACAGTTGACAAAGCTACAAAAGAGCAAAATTAGATCTGTAAGGTAAGAACTCAAGTAAGAGTGGTGTGGAGCCTTCCTCCCTTCCCTTCCTGGAACAACAGGGCAGGACTGTCTTTGTTTTGCAATAAAATTGCCCCTGACACATCTTCCACTTATAGCTGCCACTGAGAAACCAGTGGAGACTGAAGAACTGACATTAATTGCTAATTACCTAGCAGAGGTGGACAGCACATCTCCCAGTACTAATTGCTGATTGTCTAAGAGAGGTGAAACCACTCCCCTCCAATAGTCACTGATTACCAAAACAAGTCACAAATTGCCCTGCCCCTTGATCCTGGTTGATGTGTCAACAACTATCTGCAAAATACGAGCAGTCAGAAGTTTCCACACCAAGTAGGCTACTGGGAAGACAGGCAGCACTTAAAGTAGATGGCCCTAGCTAGCAAAAAGACAGTACTAGACCATGACAGATAAAGACCATTTTGTTTATACTTATCACTCCTGGAGATATCAGGAGTCATCGAGCCATAGAATGAAGCACACACACACACGCACACACAAGCGCACACACATGCACACACACACGCACACTCACACACACTTGTTCTTCTATCCTTGTGGGGACCTAAAATTGATTTCCATGCTAAATCCAAATTTTCCCAACCCTTAACCCTAACCTTAATCCTAACCCTAATTGTAACCTTAACCCTAAACTTAAAATAGACGTTGTCCTCAATGGGGATGTAGGAAATGCCTACACGAGGGAGAATTTTCCTTGTTTTAGTATCTTTATGGGGACATTTGGGGATTTCAGGTCCCCGCGAGGATAGAAGAACAAGACTGCACACACACACACACACACCATCTCTCACAGACCAGGGGGTAGACTTCAGAGTACACAAGCACGTTAAGCATCTGAATATAGAAGCCCATCTAAAGATGAAGAGGCACATTAGTAATGTATTGAGATGGACACTCGCTGCCTGCCTCCCTTCCTGTTTACTTATTTATACCGTGTTTTTCGGGCCTTGATGCAGTCTGACTGTTGTGGCAACAGGGGAGGTGGAAACTGGATTTGTTGCAGGCCTGCAGATAGCTGGATAGCTGGATAGCTGTCTAACAGGGCTCTCTGGAGTTCCTTAATGTCCTCTGTCAGACAAGAATAGTCCGTGCTGGGGATAGTGTCTGCTGGCAATAAACTATCCAAAAGCCTTTTACTGAGCAGTTGTAAAGGACGTGAGAAATGTCTATGCAAAATGTTCAGTGTGTGTAAACTGTAATTCAGCTGACACAAGGGTCTCCACTCTTTAACCCCTAGAGTCAATTTCTGCGGCTCCACAAACATCGAATTAGCATAATACAAAAATCCCCATAACAATCTGTCAGTTTGGGCTAGAGATATCTGTTTTTTTTTTTGCATTGGATGCAAAACAGAGCTATGGCGGTGTTTGTCAAGACCATGAGACATCCCGAAAATGGGTCTTCTCACAAAATCGTCTGTAGTGTCTGAACGACTTGGCTCTCTATGGAAAGATGGAAAGACTTTCACGAACACTATTGTGTTTTCTGTTTTGCCCTACGACCCCCGCAGGCGTTTTGGGACTCGTCTGAAGTCGGTACAGCCGTTCTGCCAACATCTGTCTGTAGCATATGAACAGTTTGGGCTACAGACTAATATGACCCCTCTGTGGTAACGTGAGACTCTCACAAACGCGCACATGTCGGTTTCTGCTCCAGGACGCCCACAGGCCTCAAAAGACTCATCTAAAGGTCCCCCCGAGACTGTTTAATTCCAAAAATAAGGGGGCTCTCAGATAAAGGACAGACACTTCAGAGGAAAACATGATTTCAATTTTTTGGGGGAACTATCTGTTGTTCGATGTAATGAATCTGCTATGCAATGCGTTTGTTTGGGCTAATAGCTTTAAGGCAAAACATTTTTTTTATCAAATAATGTTTGAATGTTTTTTTTTTACAGGTCAAGGATCTCAAAATTCAAAATCAAATAGCTAAATGTCAATATGCATGTGTGTGTGTTTTGTGTGTGAGCGTATGTAGTGTGGGTGTGTTGGAGTGTCAGTGTCGTATGTGTGAGTGATTGGGTAGAGTCCAGTGAGTGTGCATAGAGCCGGTGCAATAGAATCAGTACAAATAAAAATGGGGTCAATGTAAATACACTCTTAGAAAAAGGGTTCCAACAGGGTTCTTCGGCTGTCCCCATAGGAGAACCCTTTTTGGTTTTATTTCATTTATTATATATATTTTTTACCTTTATTTAACTAGGCAAGTCAGTTAAGAACAAACTTATTTACAATGATGGCCTACCCCAGACAAACCCGGACGATGCGGGTTCCATGTAGAACCCTCTGTGGAATGGGTTCTACCTGGAACCAAAAAGGGTTGTTCAAAGGTTTCTCCTATGGGGGCAGCCAAAGATCCCTTTTAGGTTCTAGATTTCACATTTTGTCTAACAGTGTAGTCAGGGTAGCCATTTGATTAACTGTTCAGCAGTATTATGGGTGGGGGTAGAAGCTGTCTAGGAGCCTTTTAGTCCCAGACATGGTGCTCCAGTACCGATTGCTGTGCGGTAGCAGAGAGAACAGTCTATGACTTGGGTGGCTGGCGTATGATACCACATACTGAAACTAGCCCAGTCAATGTAAATCCATTAGCCATTTAAGCCAACTGTTGTTGTCCCACTATGTAAACTAGAGGCCGACCGATTATGATTTTTCAACGCCGATACCGATACCGATTATTGGAGGAGCAAAAAACCCGATACCGATTAATCAGACTATTTATTTATTTATTTGTAATAATGACAATTACAACAATACTGAATGAGCACTTATTTTAACTAAATATAATACATCAATAAAATCAATTTAGCCTCAAGTAAATAATGAAACATGTTCAATTTGGTTTAAATAATGCAAAAACAAAGTGTTGGGGAAGAAAGCAAAAGTGCAATATGTGCTATGTAAGAAAGCTAACGTTTCAGTTCCTTGCTCAGAACATGAGAACATATGGAAGCTGGTGGTTCCTTTTAACATGAGTCTTCAATATTCCCAGGTAAGAAGTTTTAGGTTGTAGTTATTATAGGAATTCTAGGACTATTTCCATCTATACCATTTGTATTTCATTAACCTTTGACTATTGGATGTTCCTATAGGCACTTTAGCATTGCCAGTGTAACAGTATAGCTTCCATCCCTCTCCTCGCTGCTCCCTGGGCTCGAACCAGCAACACAATGACAACAGCCACCCTCGAAGCAGCATTACCCATGCAGAGCAAGGGAAACAACCACTGCAAGGCTCAGAGTGAGTGACGTTTGAAACGCTATTAGCACGCGCTAACTCGCTAGCCATTTCACTTCGGTTACACCAGCCTCATCTTGGGAGTTGATAGGCTTGAAGTCATAAACAGCGCAATGCTTGACGCACAACGAAGAGCTGTTGGCAAAACACACGAAAGTGCTGTTTGAATGAATGTTTACGTGCCTGCTTCTGCCTACCACCGCTCAGTCAGATACTTAGATACTTGTATGCTTGTATGCTCAATCAGATTATATGCAACGCAGGACACACTAGATAATATCGAGTAATATCATCAACCATGTGTAGTTAACTAGTGATTATGATTGATTGTTTTTTACAAGATAAGTTTAATGCTAGCTAGCAACTTACCTTGGCTTACTGCATTCGCGTAACAGGCAGTCTCCTTATGGAGTGCGACAAGAGAGAGGCAGGTCGTTATTGCGTTGGATTAGTTAACTGTAAGATGGCAAGATTGAATCCCCCGAGCTGACAAGGTGAAAATCTGTCGTTCTGCCCCTGAACGAGGCAGTTAACCCACCGTTCCTAGGCCATCATTGAAAATAAGAATGTGTTCTTGAACTGACTTGCCTAGTTAAATAAAGGTCTAAAAATCGCCGCCCAAAAATATAGATTTCCGATTGTTATGAAAACTTGAAATCAGCCCTAATTAATCTGCCATTCCGATTAATCGGTCGACGATATAGAAGTGAAAGAACAGGCCGTTGTTTTAAGTTGATTTGCACCTGTTCAAATTTTTTCCCTCTGCTCCTGTTGACAGATTATATCTGAGGGTTGGAGGGACATGAAGATATATTAGACAGTCTGGGAATGGATGTGTGCGTGTGTCGTTGTGTCTGTGTGAGTCAGTCAAATCCCCATCACAAACTATCAGACAACACCACTTGATTCACAAATCCCTCTAGCCGCGTCTCCATCATTATTACATTTCCTGCAGGTTTGGGGTCAATTCAAATTGAAGGCAGTCAGGAAGTGATTTAAATGAAAAATTCTGAAATGTATAGATTTTTATAAATAAAAGTCTTCTACTTTTCAGTTGATTGAGAAGTCATTGAAAATAATTGACATTTCCTACTCCATCCCGAGTGGTGCATCTCAGTGCAAGAGGTGTCACTGCAGTCCCTGGTTTGAATCCAGGCTGCATCACAGCCAGTCGTGAATGGGAGTCCCATAGGGCAGTGCACAACTGGTCCAGTGTCGTCTGAGGTAGGCTGCCATTGTAAATAAGAATTTGTTCTTAACTGACTTGCCTAGTTAAATAAAGGTTAAAAATTGTAATTTGAGTTTACTTCCTGAATAGACTGCCTTCAATTTGAATTGACACCAACCCTGATTGCCTGTGCATCTCAGGTCATGACTAACTGCAGAAGTTGTAAGAACGTTTTTGTAAGCTTGTCATATTCATAGCCCACCGATAATTTCCCTTGTGATGAAGGAATCATCTTCAAGAATCTTGGAACAAGGTTGGTCTAACCAGTGGAATTACTAGAATGGGTAAAGCCCCTGAGACCACATCCTCACACGCAATATGCCTGACGTGGTATGTTCAGGGTAATGCTATTTCTATGGCCTATGCATTTTCATACTTGGAAAAACACTTAGATTACTTAACGCCTCAATAGGGAATCCATATAACAACTGTAATATATCACAAAGGAAACTATTTATAACTACACTACCGGTCAAATGTTTTACAGCACCTACTCTTTCAGGGTTTTTCTTTATGTTTGACTATCTTCTACATTGTAAAATAATAGTGAAGACATCAAAACTATGAAATAACACATAGGGAATCATGTAGTAACCAAAAAGTGTTAAACGAATCCAAATATATTTGAGATTCTTTGTCATGGCAGATTCTCCTCTTCCTCTGAAGAGGTGAAACAAGGATCGGACCAATATGCAGCGTGGTAGGTGTCCATGTTTTAATAGGGAAACCTGAACACAAATACAAAATAACAAAGTGAACTGGCAACAAAACAGTCCCGTGTGGCACAAACACTGACACAGGAAACAATCACCCACAAATACCCAAAGAACATGGCTGCCTAAATATGGTTCCCAATCAGAGACAACGATAAACACCTGCCTCTAATTGAGAACCAATCTAGGCAACCATAGACTTACATAAACACCTAGACTAGTAAACACCCCATAAACATACAAAACCCCTAGACCAGGGAAACACATAAATCCCCCATGTCACACCCTGACCTAACCAAAATAATAAAGAAAACAAAGATAACTATGGCCAGGGCGTGACATTCTTCAAATATCCCCCTGTGCCTTGATGACAGTGTAACGGATGTGAAACGGCTAGCTTAGTTAGCAGTGCGCGCTAAATAGCATTTCAATCGGTGACGTCACTTGCTCTGAGACCTTGAAGTAGTAGTTCCCTTTGCTCTGCAAGGGCCGTGGCTTTTGTGGAGCGATGGGTAACGATGCTTCGTGGGTGTCAGTTGTTGATGTGTGCAGAGGGTCCCTGGTTCGCGCCCGGGTATGGGCGAGGGGACGGTCTAAAGTTATACTGTTACAACAGCTTTACAAACTCTTGACACTTTCTCAACCAGCTTCATGAGGTAGTCACCTGGAATGCATTTCAATTAACAGGTGTTCCGCCTTAAAATGTATTTCCTTCTTAATGCGTTTGAGTCAGTCAGTTGTGTTGTGACAATGTAGAGGGGTATACAGAAGATAGCCCTATTTGGTAAAAGACCAAGTCCATATTATGGCAAGAATAAGAAAATAGAGCTCAAATAAATAGAGCTCAATAGAGCTCAAATAAGAAAATAGAAACGACAGTCCATTACTTTAAGACATGAAGGTCAGTCAATACAGAACATTTCAAGAACTTTGTAAGTTTCTTCAAGTGCAGTCACAAAAACCATCCACCGCTATGATGATACTGGCTCTCATGAGAGAATACCAAGAGTGTGCAAAGCTGTCATCAAGGCAAAGGGTGGCTATTTGGAGAATCTAAAATATATTTGTTTCACACTTTCTTTTGGTTACTGCATGATTCCATATGTATTATTTCATAGTTTTGATGTCTTCACTATTATTCTACAATGTAGAAAATAATAAAAAATAAAGCAACACCCTTGAATGAGTAGGTGTTCTAGAACTTTGACTGGTAGTGTATGTCAAATTTTCACAGTGAGGTGCATTATGTAACCGCATTGTAGACTTTGATTCGAGCATTCCTCACAGATACGCTGACCTGCAGTAACTTTATTTCCTAAGGTGCTGGGGGAGAATTCCTTTTAATATCCTCTACTGTCATAGTCACAAAGAAGGAAAGGCTTTGATCTTGGAGTGAGCTGGGAGCAGTGAGGAGAGAGTGAAGGAGGGAGAGAGAGAGAGAGAGAGCCAGATGGAGCAAAGTGTAGCTCCTCTGATCATGGCACAACGTTCCCATGCCGTTGTTAATACAATGTTACATCAACCTCCCGGGGATGTTCTAACACATACAGTAAATCAAATCAAATCAAATGTTATTTGTCACATACACATGGTTAGCAGATGTTAATGCGAGTGTAGCGAAATGCTTGTGCTTCTAGTTCCGACAATGCAGTAATAACCAACAAGTAATCTAACTAACAATTCCAAAACTACTGTCTTATACACAGTGTAAGGGGATAAAGAATATGTACATAAGGATATATGAATGAGTGATGGTACAGAGCAGCATAGGCAAGATACAGTAGATGGTATCGAGTACAGTATATACATATGAGATGAGTATGTAAACAGTGGCATAGTTAAAGTGGCTAGTGATACATGTATTACATAAGGATGCAGTCGATGATATAGAGTACAGTATATACGTATGCATATGAGATGAATAATGTAGGGTAAGTAACATTATATAAGGTAGCATTGTTTAAAGTGGCTAGTGATATATTTACATCATTTCCCATCAATTCCCATTATTAAAGTGGCTGGAGTTGAGTCAGTGTCAGTGTCAGTGTGTTGGCAGCAGCCACTCAATGTTAGTGGTGGCTGTTTAACAGTCTGATGGCCTTGAGATAGAAGCTGTTTTTCAGTCTCTCGGTCCCAGCTTTGATGCACCTGTACTGACCTCGCCTTCTGGATGATAGCAGGGTGAACAGGCAGTGGCTCGGGTGGTTGATGTCCTTGATGATCTTTATGGCCTTCCTGTAACAGCGGGTGGTGTAGGTGTCCTGGAGGGCAGGTAGTTTGCCCCCGGTGATGCGTTGTGCAGACCTCACTACCCTCTGGAGAGCCTTACGGTTGTGGGCGGAGCAGTTGCCGTACCAGGCGGTGATACAGCCCGCCAGGATGCTCTCGATTGTGCATCTGTAGAAGTTTGTGAGTGCTTTTGGTGACAAGCCGAATTTCTTCAGCCTCCTGAGGTTGAAGAGGCACTGCTGCGCCTTCTTCACGATGCTCTCTGTGTGAGTGGACCAATTCAGTTTGTCTGTGATGTGTATGCCGAGGAACTTTAAACTTGCTACCCTCTCCACTACTGTTCCATCGATGTGGATAGGGGGGTGTTCCCTCTGCTGTTTCCTGAAGTCCACAATCATCTCGTTAGTTTTGTTGACGTTGAGTGTGAGGTTATTTTCCTGACACCACACTCCGAGGGCCCTCACCTCCTCCCTGTAGGCCGTCTCGTCGTTGTTGGTAATCAAGCCTACCACTGTTGTGTCGTCCGCAAACTTGATGATTGAGTTGGAGGCGTGCGTGGCCACGCAGTTGTGGGTGAACAGGGAGTACAGCAGAGTGCTCAGAACGCACCCTTGTGGGGCCCCAGTGTTGAGGATCAGCGGGGTGGAGATGTTGTTGCCTACCCTCACCACCTGGGGGCGGCCCGTCAGGAAGTCCAGTACCCAGTTGCACAGGGCGGGGTCGAGACCCAGGGTCTCGAGCTTGATGACGAGCTTGGAGGGTACTATGGTGTTGAATGCCGAGCTGTAGTCGATGAACAGCATTCTCACATAGGTATTCCTCTTGTCCAGATGGGTTAGGGCAGTGTGCAGTGTGGTTGAGATTGCATCGTCTGTGGACCTATTTGGGCGGTAAGCAAATTGTAGTGGGTCTAGGGTGTCAGGTAGGGTGGAGGTGATATGGTCCTTGACTAGTCTCTCAAAGCACTTCATGATGACGAAAGTGAGTGCTACGGGGCGGTAGTCGTTTAGCTCAGTTACCTTAGTTTTCTTGGGAACAGGAACAATGGTGGCCCTCTTGAAGCATGTGGGAACAGCAGACTGGTATAGGGATTGATTGAATATGTCCGTAAACACACCGACCAGCTGGTCTGCGCATGCTCTGAGGGCGCGGCTGGGGACGCCGTCTGGGCCTGCAGCCTTGCGAGGGTTAACACGTTTAAATGTCTTACTCACCTCGGCTGCAGTGAAGGAGAGTCCGCATGCTTTCGTTGCAGGCCGTGTCAGTGGCACTGTATTGTCCTCAAAGCGGGCAAAAAAGTTATTTAGTCTGCCTGGGAGCAAGACATCCTGGTCCGTGACTGGGCTTGATTTCTTCTTGTAGTCCGTGATTGACTGTAGACCCTGCCACATGCCTCTTGTGTCTGAGCCGTTGAATTGAGATTCTACTTTGTCTCTGTACTGACGCTTAGCTTGTTTGATAGCCTTGCGGAGGGAATAGCTGCACTGTTTGTATTCGGTCATGTTACCAATCACCTTGCCCTGATTAAAAGCAGTAGTTCGCGCTTTCAGTTTCACGCGAATGCTGCCATCAATCCACGGTTTCTGGTTAGGGAATGTTTTAATCGTTGCTATGGGAACGACATCTTCAACGCACGTTCTAATGAACTCGCACACCGAATCAGCGTATTCGTCAATATTGTTAACTGACGCAATACGAAACATATCCCAGTCCACGTGATGGAAGCAGTCTTGGAGTGTGGAGTCAGCTTGGTCGGACCAGCGTTGGACAGACCTCAGCGTGGGAGCCTCTTGTTTTAGTTTCTGTCTGTAGGCAGGGATCAACAAAATGGAGTCGTGTTCAGCTTTTCCGAAAGGAGGGCGGGGCAGGGCCTTATATGCGTCGCGGAAGTTAGAGTAACAATGATCCAAGGTTTTTCCACCCCTGGTTGCGCAATCAATATGCTGATCAAATTTAGGGAGTCTTGTTTTCAGATTAGCCTTGTTAAAATCCCCAGCTACAATGAATGCAGCCTCCGGATAAATGGATTCCAGTTTGCAAAGAGTCAAATGAAGTTTGTTCAGAGCCATCGATGTGTCTGCTTGGGGGGAGATATATACGGCTGTGATTATAATCGAAGAGAATTCTCTTGGTAGATAATGCGGTCTACATTTGATTGTGAGGAATTCTAAATCAGGTGAACAGAAGGATTTGAGTTCCTGTATGTTTCTTTCATCACACCATGTCTCGTTAACCATAAGGCATGCGCCCCCGCCCCTCTTCTTACCAGAAAGATGTTTGTTTCTGTCGGCGCGATGCGTGGAGAAACCCGCTGGCTGCACCGCCTCCGATAGCGTCTCTCCAGTGAGCCATGTTTCAGTGAAGCAAAGAACGTTACAGTCTCTGTTGTCCCTCTGGAATGCTACCCTTGCTCGGATTTCATCAACCTTGTTGTCAAGAGACTGGACATTGGCGAGAAGAATGCTAGGGAGTGGTGCATGATGTGCCCGTCTCCGGAGTCTGACCAGAAGACCGCCTCGTTTCCCTCTTTTTCGGAGTCGTTTTTTTGGGTCGCTGCATGGGATGCATTCCGTTGTCCTGTTTGAGAGGCAGAACACAGGATCCGCGTCGCGAAAAACATATTCTTGGTCGTACTGATGGTGAGTTGACGCTGATCTTATATTCAGTAGTTCTTCTCGACTGTATGTAATGAAACTTAGGATGACCTTACTAATGTAAGAAATAACAGGTAAAAAAAAAAAAAACTGCATAGTTCCCTAGGAACGCGAAGCGAGGCGGCCATCTCTGTCGGCGCCGGAGATGGCCGCACCTCAGCTGAGTTCACACTTAGTAGCACTGCAGCACCACCATGGCTGATTAGTAAGTTGTAGGCACCCTCTGTGTCCATGTTGATGGGGTACTTTGTGATTTTGGCAATGAGGCCCTTTATCTACTTCCCCAGAGCAGATGAACTCGTGGATACCATTTATCTATGTCAAGTATGAAGAAAGTCAGAGGTAGTTTTGTGAGATAATGCTAACTAGTGTTAGCACAATGACTGGATATTTATGGGTTATCTACTAGCATGCTAGCAATTTCCTTCAAACTGCACACAGACGTAAAACTGGTATCCACGAGTTCACCTGACTCTGGGGAAGTAGATAAAAGGCCTCATTGCCAATATCCTGAAGTGACCCATGAAGGCAAAAATTAAAGGAGGGAGGGAGGGAGGGAGGGAGGGAGGGAGGGAGGGAGGGAGGGAGGGAGGGAGGGAGGGAGGGAGGGAGGGAGGGAGGGGGGGAGGGGGGGAGGGAGGGAGCGAGCGTGGGTAGGCGTATTGTGAGAACATCTAGCAACCGAAACCTAAAGAAGTCTCTAGATTTTGCTCGCCTGAAGTAGAGCATCTTATGATAAACTATAGACCACACTATTTGCCAAGAGTGTTTTCATCCATACTTTTCGTGGCTGTTTATTTACCACCACAGACAGATGCTTGCACTAAGACTGCTCTCAGTCAGCTGTATGAGGAAATAAGCAAACAGGAAACCTCTCACCCAGAGGCGGCGCTCCTAGTGTCCGGAGACTTTAATGCAGGGAAACTTAAATCAGTTTTACCTAATTTATATCAACATGTCAAATGTGCAACCAGAGGGAAAAAAATTCTAGATCACCTGTATCCCACACAACATAAATGCATACAAAGCTCTCCTTTGCCATCCATTTGGTAAACCTGACCACAATTCTATCCCCCTAACTCCTGCTTACAAGCTAAAATTAAAGCAGGAAACACCAGTGACTCGGTCTATAAAAAGTGGTCAGATGAAGCAAATGCAAACTACATGACTATTTTGCTATCACAAACTGGAATATGTTCCGGGATTCTTCCAATGGTAGAGGAGTACATTTTATCAGTCACTGACTTTATCAATAAGTTCATTGAGGATGTCGTCCCCACAGTGACTGTATGTACATACTCGAATCAGAAGCCATGGAATACAGGCAACATTCGCACTGAGCTAAAGGGTAGAGCTGCCGCTTATTAGAAATCCTGTTATGCCATCTGACGAACCATCAAACAGGCAAAGCGCCGATACAGGGCTAAGATTAAATCGTACTACACCGGCTCCGACGCTCGTCCTATGTGGCAGGGCAAACTATTACAGACTATAAAGGAAGCAAAGCTGCGAGCTGCCCAGTGACACAAGCCTACCAGACGAGCTAAATCACTTCTATGCTCGCTTCGAGGCAAGCAACACTGAGGCATGCATGAGAGCATCAGCTGTTCCGGACGACTGTGTGATCACGCTCTTCGTAGCCGATGTGAGTAAGACCTTTAAACAGGTGAACATTCACAAAGCTGTGGGGCCAGGCGGATTACCAGGAAGTGTGCTCCGGGCACGTGCTGACCAACTGGCAGGTTTCTTCACTGACATTTTCAACCTGTCCCTGATTGAGTCTGTAATAACAACATGTTTCAAGCAGACCACCATAGTTCCTGTGCCCAAGAGCACTAAGGCAACCTGCCTATATGACTACAGACCCATAGCACTCATGTCCATAGCCATGAAGTGCTTTGAAAGGCTGGTAATGGCTCACAATAACACCATTATCCCAGAATACCGCACAAACAGATCCACAGATGATGCAATCTCTATTGCACTCCACACTGCCCTTTCCCACCTGGACAAAATTAACACCTACATGAGAATGGTATTAATTGTCTACAGCTCAGCGTTAAAACCCTCAAAACTCATCACTAAGATAAGGATCCCGGGACTTAACACCTCCCTCTGCAACTGGATCCTGGACTTCCCGATGGGCCGCCCCCAGGTTGTAAGGGTAGGTTGCAACACATCCACCGTACTGATCCTCAACACTGGAGCCCCTCAGGGGTGCATGCTCAGACCCCTCCTGTACTCCCTGCTCACCAACGACTGCATGGCCAGGCACGACTCCAACACCATCATTAAGTTTGCAGATGACACAACAGTGGTAGGCCTGATCACCGACAACGACAAGACAGACTATAAGGAGGAGGTCAGAGACCTGGCCGGGTGGTGCCAGAATAACAACCTATCCCTCAACATAATCAAGACAAAGGAGATGATTGTGGCTACAGGAAAAGGAATGGTGAGCACGCCCCTATTCTCATCGACGGGGCTGTAGTGGAGCAGGTTGAGAGCTTCAAGTTCCTTGGTGTCCACATCACCAACAAACTAGAATGTTCCAAACACACCAATACAGTCGTGAAGAGGGCACGACAAAGCCTATTCCCCCTCAAGAAACTAAAATGATTTGGCATGGGTCCTGAGATCCTTAAAATGTTTTATTGCTGCAACATCGAGAGCACTGGTTGCATCACTGCCTGGTACGGCAACTGTTCGGCCTCCGACCGCAAGGCACTACAGTGCGTACGGCCCAGTACATCGCTGGGGCTAAAATGCCTGCCATCCAGGACCTCTATACCAGGCAGTGTCAAAGGAAGGCCCTAAAAATTGTCAAAGACCCCAGCCACCCCAGTCAGACTGTTCTCTCTACTACCGCAAGTCTAGGACCAAAAGGCTTCTCAACAGTTTTTCCCCCCAAGCCATAAGACTCCTGAACAAGTAATCAAATGGCTACCCGGACTATTTGCATTGTCTCGCCACCCAACCCCTCTTTTACACTGCTGCTACTCTGTTTGTCATATATGCAAAGTCACTTTAACTACACATTCATGTACATACCACCTCAATTATCCCGACTAACCGGTGCCCCCACACATTGGCTACGCGGATTATCTGCATTGTGTCCCACCACCCACCAACGGCCAACCCCTCTTTTACGCTACTGCTACTCTCTGTTTATCATATATGCATAGTCACTTTAACCATATCTACATGTACATACTACCTCAATTATCCCGACTAACCGGTGGCTGTATATAGCCTTGCTTCTGTCTTTTTACTGTTGTTTTTATTTCTTTACTTATCTATTGTTCACCTAATACCTATTTTCTTTAATGAAAAAGGTATCCCCTGTTGTATTCAGGGCACATGACAAATAAAATGTGATTTGATCCCCAGCAGAAATGTATTTGGCATAATACAAAAATCCTCAGTTTAAATTAGAGATATCAGTTTTGCATTGGATCTGTCTCAATCCACCGCATCCGCCTATGTCGCACTTCCACATCTGCGGTACACACGATCTACCAACTTCTGTCTGTTTAGTCCGAACAGTTTAGGCCACTAATAGGACTCCTCTGATGAAACGTGAGACTTTCGAACACGTAGAGCCTGGTTGTTTTGCTCCAGGATGCCCACGGGCCTCACAAGACTCAAGACAACAAACAGATCCAGAGACAAACAGATCCAGAGAGGGAGGGACAACAAACAGATCCAGAGACAAACAGATCCAGAGAGAGAGGGACAACAAACAGATCCAGACAGGGAGGGAAAACAAACAGATCCAGACAGGGAGGGACAACAAACACATCCAGAGAGGGAGGGACAACAAACAGATCCAGAGAGGTGCGGACAACAAACAGATTCAGAGAGAGAGGGACAACAAACCGATTCAGAGAGAGGGACAACAAACAGATACAGAGAGGTGGGGACAACAAACAGATCCAGAGAGAGAGAGAGGTACAACAACAGATCCAGAGAGAGAGAGAGAGAGAGGGACAACAAACAGATCCAGACAGGGAGGGACAACAAACAGATCCAGACAGGGAGGGGCAACAAACAGTTCCAGAGAGGGAGGGACAACAAACAGATCCCGATTGAGAGGGACAACAAACAGATCCAGACAGGGAGGGATAACAAACAGAACCAGAGAGGGAGGGACAACAAACAGATCCAGAGAGGGAGGGACAACAAACAGACCCAGAGAGGTGGGGACAACATACATATCCAGAGAGAGAGGGATAACAAACAGATCCAGAGAGAGAGGGACAACAAACAGATCCAGAGAGTGAGGGACAACAAACAGATCCAGAGAGGGAGGGACAACAAACAGATCCAGAGAGGTGGGGACAACATACATATCCAGAGAGAGAGGGACAACAAACAGATCCAGAGAGAGAGGGACAACAAACAGATCCAGAGAGGGAGGGACAACAAACAGATCCAGAGAGGGAGGGACAACAAACAGATCCAGAGAGGGAGGGACAACAAACAGATCCAGAGAGGTGGGGACAACAAACAGATTCAGAGATAGAGAGAGAGGGACAACAACAGATCCAGAGAGAGAGAGAGAGGGGGACAACAAACAGATCCAGAGAGAGAGGTGGGGACAACAAACAGATCCAGACAGAGAGGGAGGGACAACAAAACAGATCCAGTGAGAGAGGGACAACAAACAGATCCAGAGAGGGAGGGACAACAAACTGATCCAGAGAGGTGGGGACAACATACATATCCAGAGAGAGAGGGACAACAAACAGATCCAGAGAGAGAGGGACAACAAACAGATCCAGAGAGTGAGGGACAACAAACAGATCCAGAGAGGGAGGGACAACAAACAGATCCAGAGAGGGAGGGACAACAAACAGATCCAGAGAGGTGGGGACAACAAACAGATTCAGAGATAGAGAGAGAGGGACAACAACAGATCCAGAGAGAGAGAGAGAGGGGGACAACAAACAGATCCAGAGAGAGAGGTGGGGACAACAAACAGATCCAGACAGAGAGGGAGGGACAACAAAACAGATCCAGTGAGAGAGGGACAACAAACAGATCCAGAGAGGGTGGGACAACAAACTGATCCAGAGAGGTGGGGACAACGAACTGATCCAGAGAGGGATGGACAACAAACACATCCAGCGAGAGAGAGGGACAACAAACATATCCAGAGAGGGAGGGACAACAAACAGATCCAGAGAGGGAGGGACAACAAACAGATCCAGAGAGGGAGGGATAACAAACAGATCCAGAGAGGGAGGGACAACAAACAGATCCAGAGAGGGAGGGACAACAAACAGATCCAGAGAGGTGGGGACAACAAACAGATCCAGAGAGAGAGAGAGAGGGACAACAACAGATCCAGAGAGAGAGAGAGAGGGACAACAAACAGATCCAGAGAGAGAGGTGGGGACAACAAACAGATCCAGACAGAGAGGGAGGGACAACAAACAGATCCAGAGAGGGAGGGACAACAAACAGATCCCGATTGAGAGGGACAACAAACAGATCCAGACAGGGAGGGATAACAAACAGATCCAGAGAGAGAGAGTGAGGATCAACAAACAGATCCAGAGAGGGGTGTGACAACAAACAGATCCGGAGAGAGAGGTGGGGACAACAAACAGATCCAGACAGAGACGGAGGGACAACAAACAGATCCAGAGAGGTGGGGACAACAAACAGATTCAGAGAGAGAGGGACAACAGACCGATTCAGAGAGAGGGACAACAAACAGATACAGAGAGGTGGGGACAAAAAACAGATCCAGAGAGAGAGAGAGGTACAACAACAGATCCAGAGAGAGAGAGAGAGAGAGAGGGACAACAAACAGATCCAGACAGAGAGGGAGGGACAACAAACAGATCCAGACAGGGAGGGACAACAAACAGATCCAGACAGGGAGGGACAACAAACACATCCAGAGAGGTGGGGACAACAAACAGATTCAGAGAGAGAGGGACAACAAACCGATTCAGAGAGAGGGACAACAAACAGATCCAGAGAGGGAGGGACAACAAACAGATCCAGAGAGAGAGAGAGGTACAACAACAGATCCAGAGAGAGAGAGAGAGAGGGACAACAAACAGATCCAGACAGGGAGGGACAACAAACAGATCCAGACAGGGAGGGGCAACAAACAGTTCCAGAGAGGGAGGGACAACAAACAGATCCCGATTGAGAGGGACAACAAACAGATCCAGACAGGGAGGGAAAACAAACAGAACCAGAGAGGGAGGGACAACAAACAGATCCAGAGAGGGAGGGACAACAAACAGACCCAGAGAGGTGGGGACAACATACATATCCAGAGAGAGAGGGATAACAAACAGATCCAGAGAGGGAGGGATAACAAACAGATCCAGAGAGGGAGGGACAACAAACAGATCCAGAGAGGGAGGGACAACAAACAGATCCAGAGAGAGAGGGATAACAAACAGATCCAGAGAGAGAGGGACAACAAACAGATCCAGAGAGTGAGGGACAACAAACAGATCCAGAGAGGGAGGGACAACAAACAGATCCAGAGAGGTGGGGACAACATACATATCCAGAGAGAGAGGGACAACAAACAGATCCAGAGAGAGAGGGACAACAAACAGATCCAGAGAGTGAGGGACAACAAACAGATCCAGAGAGGGAGGGACAACAAACAGATCCAGAGAGGGAGGGACAACAAACAGATCCAGAGAGGTGGGGACAACAAACAGATTCAGAGATAGAGAGAGAGGGACAACCACAGATCCAGAGAGAGAGAGAGCGGGGGACAACAAACAGATCCAGAGAGAGAGGTGGGGACAACAAACAGATCCAGACAGAGAGGGAGGGACAACAAAACAGATCCAGTGAGAGAGGGACAACAAACAGATCCAGAGAGGGAGGGACAACAAACTGATCCAGAGAGGTGGGGACAACATACATATCCAGAGAGAGAGGGACAACAAACAGATCCAGAGAGAGAGGGACAACAAACAGATCCAGAGAGTGAGGGACAACAAACAGATCCAGAGAGGGAGGGACAACAAACAGATCCAGAGAGGGAGGGACAACAAACAGATCCAGAGAGGTGGGGACAACAAACAGATTCAGAGATAGAGAGAGAGGGACAACAACAGATCCAGAGAGAGAGAGAGAGGGGGACAACAAACAGATCCAGAGAGAGAGGTGGGGACAACAAACAGATCCAGACAGAGAGGGAGGGACAACAAAACAGATCCAGTGAGAGAGGGACAACAAACAGATCCAGAGAGGGTGGGACAACAAACTGATCCAGAGAGGTGGGGACAACGAACTGATCCAGAGAGGGATGGACAACAAACACATCCAGCGAGAGAGAGGGACAACAAACATATCCAGAGAGGGAGGGACAACAAACAGATCCAGAGAGGGAGGGACAACAAACAGATCCAGAGAGGGAGGGATAACAAACAGATCCAGAGAGGGAGGGACAACAAACAGATCCAGAGAGGGAGGGACAACAAACAGATCCAGAGAGGTGGGGACAACAAACAGATCCAGAGAGAGAGAGAGAGGGACAACAACAGATCCAGAGAGAGAGAGAGAGGGACAACAAACAGATCCAGAGAGAGAGGTGGGGACAACAAACAGATCCAGACAGAGAGGGAGGGACAACAAACAGATCCAGAGAGGGAGGGACAACAAACAGATCCCGATTGAGAGGGACAACAAACAGATCCAGACAGGGAGGGATAACAAACAGATCCAGAGAGAGAGAGTGAGGATCAACAAACAGATCCAGAGAGGGGTGTGACAACAAACAGATCCGGAGAGAGAGGTGGGGACAACAAACAGATCCAGACAGAGACGGAGGGACAACAAACAGATCCAGAGAGGTGGGGACAACAAACAGATTCAGAGAGAGAGGGACAACAGACCGATTCAGAGAGAGGGACAACAAACAGATACAGAGAGGTGGGGACAAAAAACAGATCCAGAGAGAGAGAGAGGTACAACAACAGATCCAGAGAGAGAGAGAGAGAGAGGGACAACAAACAGATCCAGACAGAGAGGGAGGGACAACAAACAGATCCAGACAGGGAGGGACAACAAACAGATCCAGACAGGGAGGGACAACAAACACATCCAGAGAGGTGGGGACAACAAACAGATTCAGAGAGAGAGGGACAACAAACCGATTCAGAGAGAGGGACAACAAACAGATCCAGAGAGGGAGGGACAACAAACAGATCCAGAGAGAGAGAGAGGTACAACAACAGATCCAGAGAGAGAGAGAGAGAGGGACAACAAACAGATCCAGACAGGGAGGGACAACAAACAGATCCAGACAGGGAGGGGCAACAAACAGTTCCAGAGAGGGAGGGACAACAAACAGATCCCGATTGAGAGGGACAACAAACAGATCCAGACAGGGAGGGAAAACAAACAGAACCAGAGAGGGAGGGACAACAAACAGATCCAGAGAGGGAGGGACAACAAACAGACCCAGAGAGGTGGGGACAACATACATATCCAGAGAGAGAGGGATAACAAACAGATCCAGAGAGGGAGGGATAACAAACAGATCCAGAGAGGGAGGGACAACAAACAGATCCAGAGAGGGAGGGACAACAAACAGATCCAGAGAGAGAGGGATAACAAACAGATCCAGAGAGAGAGGGACAACAAACAGATCCAGAGAGTGAGGGACAACAAACAGATCCAGAGAGGGAGGGACAACAAACAGATCCAGAGAGGTGGGGACAACATACATATCCAGAGAGAGAGGGACAACAAACAGATCCAGAGAGAGAGGGACAACAAACAGATCCAGAGAGTGAGGGACAACAAACAGATCCAGAGAGGGAGGGACAACAAACAGATCCAGAGAGGGAGGGACAACAAACAGATCCAGAGAGGTGGGGACAACAAACAGATTCAGAGATAGAGAGAGAGGGACAACCACAGATCCAGAGAGAGAGAGAGCGGGGGACAACAAACAGATCCAGAGAGAGAGGTGGGGACAACAAACAGATCCAGACAGAGAGGGAGGGACAACAAAACAGATCCAGTGAGAGAGGGACAACAAACAGATCCAGAGAGGGAGGGACAACAAACAGATCCAGAGAGGTGGGGACAACATACATATCCAGAGAGAGAGGGACAACAAACAGATCCAGAGAGAGAGGGACAACAAACAGATCCAGAGAGTGAGGGACAACAAACAGATCCAGAGAGGGAGGGACAACAAACAGATCCAGAGAGGGAGGGACAACAAACAGATCCAGAGAGGTGGGGACAACAAACAGATTCAGAGATAGAGAGAGAGGGACAACAACAGATCCAGAGAGAGAGAGAGAGGGGGACAACAAACAGATCCAGAGAGAGAGGTGGGGACAACAAACAGATCCAGACAGAGAGGGAGGGACAACAAAACAGATCCAGTGAGAGAGGGACAACAAACAGATCCAGAGAGGGAGGGACAACAAACTGATCCAGAGAGGTGGGGACAACGAACTGATCCAGAGAGGGATGGACAACAAACACATCCAGCGAGAGAGAGGGACAACAAACATATCCAGAGAGGGAGGGACAACAAACAGATCCAGAGAGGAAGGGACAACAAACAGATCCAGAGAGGGAGGGACAACAAACAGATCCAGAGAGGGAGGGACAACAAACAGATCCAGAGAGGTGGGGACAACAAACAGATTCAGAGAGAGAGGGACAACAAACAGATTCAAAGAGAGGGACAACAAACAGATCCAGAGAGGTGGGGACAACAAACAGATCCAGAGAGAGAGAGAGAGGGACAACAACAGATCCAGAGAGAGAGAGAGAGGGACAACAAACAGATCCAGAGAGAGAGGTGGGGACAACAAACAGATCCAGACAGAGAGGGAGGGACAACAAACAGATCCAGAGAGGGAGGGACAACAAACAGATCCCGATTGAGAGGGACAACAAACAGATCCAGACAGGGAGGGATAACAAACAGATCCAGAGAGAGAGAGTGAGGATCAACAAACAGATCCAGAGAGGGGTGTGACAACAAACAGATCCGGAGAGAGACGTGGGGACAACAAACAGATCCAGACAGAGACGGAGGGACAACAAACAGATCCAGAGAGGTGGGGACAACAAACAGATTCAGAGAGAGAGGGACAACAGACCGATTCAGAGAGAGGGACAACAAACAGATACAGAGAGGTGGGGACAACAAACAGATCCAGGGAGAGAGAGAGGTACAACAACAGATCCAGAGAGAGAGAGAGGTACAACAACAGATCCAGAGAGAGAGAGAGAGAGAGGGACAACAAACAGATCCAGAGAGAGAGAGAGGTACAACAACAGATCCAGAGAGAGAGAGAGAGAGAGGGACAACAAACAGATCCAGACAGAGAGGGAGGGACAACAAACAGATCCAGACAGGGAGGGACAACAAACAGATCCAGACAGGGAGGGACAACAAACCGTTCCAGAGAGGGAGGGACAACAAACAGATCCCGATTGAGAGGGACAACAAACAGATCCAGACAGGGAGGGATAACAAACAGAACCAGAGAGGGAGGGGCAACAAACAGATCCAGAGAGGGAGGGACAACAAACAGACCCAGAGAGGTGGGGACAACATACATATCCAGAGAGAGAGGGACAACAAACAGATCCAGAGAGGGAGGGACAACAAACAGATCCAGAGAGAGAGGGACAACAAACAGATCCAGAGAGTGAGGGACAACAAACAGATCCAGAGAGGGAGGGACAACAAACAGATCCAGAGAGGTGGGGACAACATACATATCCAGAGAGAGAGGGACAACAAACAGATCCAGAGAGAGAGGGACAACAAACAGATCCAGAGAGTGAGGGACAACAAACAGATCCAGAGAGGGAGGGACAACAAAAAGATCCAGAGAGGGAGGGACAACAAACAGATCCAGAGAGGTGGGGACAACAAACAGATTCAGAGAGAGAGAGAGAGGGACAACAACAGATCCAGAGAGAGAGAGAGAGGGACAACAAACAGATCCAGAGAGAGAGGTGGGGACAACAAACAGATCCAGACAGAGAGGGAGGGACAACAAAACAGATCCAGTGAGAGAGGGACAACAAACAGATCCAGAGAGGGAGGGACAACAAACAGATCCAGAGAGGGAGGGACAACAAACACATCCAGCGAGAGAGAGGGACAACAAACAGATCCAGAGAGGGAGGGACAACAAACAGATCCAGAGAGGGAGGGACAACAAACAGATCCCGATTGAGAGGGACAACAAACAGATCCAGACAGGGAGGGATAACAAACAGATCCAGAGAGAGAGAGTGAGGATCAACAAACAGATCCAGAGAGGGGAGGGACAACAAACAGATCCGGAGAGAGAGGTGGGGACAACAAACAGATCCAGACAGAGAGGGAGGGACAACAAACAGATCCAGAGAGGTGGGGACAACAAACAGATTCAGAGAGAGAGGGACAACAGACCGATTCTGAGAGAGGGACAACAAACAGATACAGAGAGGTGGGGACAACAAACAGATCCAGAGAGAGAGAGAGGTACAACAACAGATCCAGAGAGAGAGAGAGAGGGACAACAAACAGATCCAGACAGAGAGGGAGGGACAACAAACAGATCCAGACAGGGAGGGACAACAAACAGATCCAGACAGGGAGGGACAACAAACAGATCCAGACAGGGAGGGACAACAAACAGTTCCAGAGAGGGAGGGACAACAAACAGATCCAGAGAGGGAGGGACAACAAACAGATCCAGAGAGAGAGGGACAACAAACAGATCCAGACAGGGAGGGACAACAAACAGAACCAGAGAGGGAGGGACAACAAACAGATCCAGAGAGGGAGGGACAACAAACAGACCCAGAGAGGTGGGGACAACATAGATATCCAGAGAGAGAGGGACAACAAACAGATCCAGAGAGATAGGGACAACAAACAGATCCAGAGAGGGAGGGACAACAAACAGATCCAGAGAGAGAGGGACAACAAACAGATCCAGAGAGTGAGGGACAACAAACAGATCCAGAGAGGGAGGGACAACAAACAGATCCAGAGAGGTGGGGACAACATACATATCCAGAGAGAGAGGGACAACAAACAGATTCAGAGAGAGAGGGACAACAAACAGATCCAGAGAGTGAGGGACAACAAACAGATCCAGAGAGAGAGGGACAACAAACAGATCCAGAGAGGGAGGGACAACAAACAGATCCAGAGAGGGAGGGATAACAAACAGATCCAGAGAGGGAGGGACAACAAACAGATCCAGAGAGGGAGGGACAACAAACAGATCCAGAGAGGTGGGGACAACAAACAGATTCAGAGAGAGAGAGAGAGAGGGACAACAACAGATCCAGAGAGAGAGAGAGAGGGACAACAAACAGATCCAGAGAGAGAGGTGGGGACAACAAACAGATCCAGATAGAGAGGGAGGGACAACAAAACAGATCCAGTGAGAGAGGGACAACAAACAGATCCAGAGAGGGAGGGACAACAAACAGATCCAGAGAGGTGGGGACAACGAACTGATCCAGAGAGGGATGGACAACAAACACATCCAGCGAGAGAGAGGGACAACAAACATATCCAGAGAGGGAGGGACAACAAACAGATCCAGAGAGGGAGGAACAACAAACAGATCCAGAGAGGGAGGGATAACAAACAGATCCAGAGAGAGAGGGACAACAAACAGATCCAGAGAGGAAGGGACAACAAACAGATCCAGAGAGGGAGGGACAACAAACAGATCCAGAGAGGGAGATACAACAAACAGATCCAGAGAGGTGGGGACAACAAACAGATTCAGAGAGAGAGGGACAACAAACAGATTCAAAGAGAGGGACAACAAACAGATCCAGAGAGGTGGGGACAACAAACAGATCCAGAGAGAGAGAGAGAGGGACAACAACAGATCCAGAGAGAGAGAGAGAGGGACAACAAACAGATCCAGAGAGAGAGGTGGGGACAACAAACAGATCCAGACAGAGAGGGAGGGACAACAAACAGATCCAGACAGGGAGGGACAACAAACAGATCCAGAGAGGGAGGGACAACAAACAGATCCCGATTGAGAGGGACAACAAACAGATCCAGACAGGGAGGGATAACAAACAGATCCAGAGAGTGAGGATCAACAAACAGATCCAGAGAGGGGAGGGACAACAAACAGATCCAGAAAGGGATGGACAACAAACAGATCCAGAGAGGGAGGGACAACAAACAGATCCAGAGAGGGAGGGACAACAAACATTTCCAGAGAGGGAAAAACAACAAACAGATCCAGAGAGGTGGGGACAGCATACATATCCAGAAAGAGAGGGACAACAAACAGATCCAGAGAGAGAGGGACAACAAACAGATCCAGAGAGGGAGGGACAACAAACAGACCCAGAGAGGGGAGGGACAACAAACAGATCCAGAAAGGGATGGACAACAAACAGATCCAGAGAGGGAGGGACAACAAACAGATCCAGAGAGGGAGGGACAACAAACATATCCAGAGAGGGAGGGACAACAAACAGATCCAGAGAGGTGGGGACAACATACATATCCAGAGAGAGAGGGACAACAAACAGATTCAGAGAGAGAGGGACAACAAACAGATCCAGAGAGTGAGGGACAACAAACAGATCCAGAGAGAGAGGGACAACAAACAGATCCAGAGAGGGAGGGACAACAAACAGATCCAGAGAGGGAGGGATAACAAACAGATCCAGAGAGGGAGGGACAACAAACAGATCCAGAGAGGGAGGGACAACAAACAGATCCAGAGAGGTGGGGACAACAAACAGATTCAGAGAGAGAGAGAGAGAGGGACAACAACAGATCCAGAGAGAGAGAGAGAGGGACAACAAACAGATCCAGAGAGAGAGGTGGGGACAACAAACAGATCCAGACAGAGAGGGAGGGACAACAAAACAGATCCAGTGAGAGAGGGACAACAAACAGATCCAGAGAGGGAGGGACAACAAACAGATCCAGAGAGGTGGGGACAACGAACTGATCCAGAGAGGGATGGACAACAAACACATCCAGCGAGAGAGAGGGACAACAAACATATCCAGAGAGGGAGGGACAACAAACAGATCCAGAGAGGGAGGAACAACAAACAGATCCAGAGAGGGAGGGATAACAAACAGATCCAGAGAGAGAGGGACAACAAACAGATCCAGAGAGGAAGGGACAACAAACAGATCCAGAGAGGGAGGGACAACAAACAGATCCAGAGAGGGAGATACAACAAACAGATCCAGAGAGGTGGGGACAACAAACAGATTCAGAGAGAGAGGGACAACAAACAGATTCAAAGAGAGGGACAACAAACAGATCCAGAGAGGTGGGGACAACAAACAGATCCAGAGAGAGAGAGAGAGGGACAACAACAGATCCAGAGAGAGAGAGAGAGGGACAACAAACAGATCCAGAGAGAGAGGTGGGGACAACAAACAGATCCAGACAGAGAGGGAGGGACAACAAACAGATCCAGACAGGGAGGGACAACAAACAGATCCAGAGAGGGAGGGACAACAAACAGATCCCGATTGAGAGGGACAACAAACAGATCCAGACAGGGAGGGATAACAAACAGATCCAGAGAGTGAGGATCAACAAACAGATCCAGAGAGGGGAGGGACAACAAACAGATCCAGAAAGGGATGGACAACAAACAGATCCAGAGAGGGAGGGACAACAAACAGATCCAGAGAGGGAGGGACAACAAACATATCCAGAGAGGGAAAAACAACAAACAGATCCAGAGAGGTGGGGACAGCATACATATCCAGAAAGAGAGGGACAACAAACAGATCCAGAGAGAGAGGGACAACAAACAGATCCAGAGAGGGAGGGACAACAAACAGACCCAGAGAGGTGGGGACAACATAGATATCCAGAGAGAGAGGGACAACAAACAGATCCAGAGAGATAGGGACAACAAACAGATCCAGAGAGGGAGGGACAACAAACAGATCCAGAGAGAGAGGGACAACAAACAGATCCAGAGAGTGAGGGACAACAAACAGATCTAGAGAGGGAGGGACAACAAACAGATCCAGAGAGGTGGGGACAACATACATATCCAGAGAGAGAGGGACAACAAACAGATTCAGAGAGAGAGGGACAACAAACAGATCCAGAGAGTGAGGGACAACAAACAGATCCAGAGAGGGAGGGACAACAAACAGATCCAGAGAGGGAGGGACAACAAACAGATCCAGAGAGGTGGGGACAACAAACAGATTCAGAGAGAGAGAGAGAGAGGGACAACAACAGATCCAGAGAGAGAGAGAGAGGGACAACAAACAGATCCAGAGAGAGAGGTGGGGACAACAAACAGATCCAGACAGAGAGGGAGGGACAACAAAACAGATCCAGTGAGAGAGGGACAACAAACAGATCCAGAGAGGGAGGGACAACAAACAGATCCAGAGAGGTGGGGACAACGAACTGATCCAGAGAGGGATGGACAACAAACACATCCAGCGAGAGAGAGGGACAACAAACATATCCAGAGAGGGAGGGACAACAAACAGATCCAGAGAGGGAGGAACAACAAACAGATCCAGAGAGGGAGGGATAACAAACAGATCCAGAGAGAGAGGGACAACAAACAAATCCAGAGAGGGAGGGACAACAAACAGATCCAGAGAGGGAGATACAACAAACAGATCCAGAGAGGTGGGGACAACAAACAGATTCAGAGAGAGAGGGACAACAAACAGATTCAAAGAGAGGGACAACAAACAGATCCAGAGAGGTGGGGACAACAAACAGATCCAGAGAGAGAGAGAGAGGGACAACAACAGATCCAGAGAGAGAGAGAGAGGGACAACAAACAGATCCAGAGAGAGAGGTGGGGACAACAAACAGATCCAGACAGAGAGGGAGGGACAACAAACAGATCCAGACAGGGAGGGACAACAAACAGATCCAGAGAGGGAGGGACAACAAACAGATCCCGATTGAGAGGGACAACAAACAGATCCAGACAGGGAGGGATAACAAACAGATCCAGAGAGTGAGGATCAACAAACAGATCCAGAGAGGGGAGGGACAACAAACAGATCCAGAAAGGGATGGACAACAAACAGATCCAGAGAGGGAGGGACAACAAACAGATCCAGAGAGGGAGGGACAACAAACATATCCAGAGAGGGAAGAACAACAAACAGATCCAGAGAGGTGGGGACAGCATACATATCCAGAAAGAGAGGGACAACAAACAGATCCAGAGAGAGAGGGACAACAAACAGATCCAGAGAGGGAGGGACAACAAACAGATCCAGAGAGGTGGGGACAACAAACAGATCCAGAGAGGAAGGGACAACAAACAGATCCAGAGAGGGAGGGACAACAAACAGATCCAGAGAGGGAGGGACAACAAACAGATCCAGAGAGGTGGGGACAACAAACAGATTCAAAGAGAGAGAGAGAGGGACAACAACAGATCCAGAGAGAGAGAGAGAGGGACAACAAACAGATCCAGAGAGAGAGGTGGGGACAACAAAAAGATCCAGAGAGAGAGGGAGGGACAACAAAACAGATCCAGTGAGAGAGGGACAACAAACAGATCCAGAGAGGGAGGGACAACAAACAGATCCAGAGAGGTGGGGACAACAAACTGATCCAGAGAAGGATGGACAACAAACACATCCAGCGAGAGAGAGGGACAACAAACATATCCAGAGAGGGAGGGACAACAAACAGATCCAGAGAGGGAGGAACAACAAAACAGATCCAGAGAGGGAGGGATAACAAACAGATCCAGAGAGAGAGGGACAACAAACAGATCCAGAGAGGAAGGGACAACAAACAGATCCAGAAGAGGGAGGGACAACAAACAGATTCAGAGAGAGAGGGACAACAAACAGATTCAAAGAGAGGGACAACAAACAGATCCAGAGAGGTGGGGACAACAAACAGATCCAGAGAGAGAGAGGGACAACAACAGATCCAGAGAGAGAGAGAGGGACAACAAACAGATCCAGAGAGAGAGGTGGGGACAAACAAACAGATCCAGACAGGGAGGGACAACAAACAGATCCAGAGAGGGAGGGACAACAAACAGATCCCGACTGATAGGGGCAACAAACAGATCCAGACAGGGAGGGACACAAACAGATCCATAGAGGGAGGGACAACAAACAGATCCAGAGAGAGAGGGAGAACAAACAGATCCAGAGAGGGAGGGATAACAAACAGATCCAGAGAGAGAGGGACAACAAACAGATCCAGAGAGGAAGGGATGACAAACAGATCCAGAGAGTGAGGATAAACAAACAGATCCAGAGAGGGGAGGGACAAACAACAGATCCGGGAGAGAGAGGTGGGGACAACAAACAGATTCAGACAGAGAGGGAGGGACAACAAACAGATCCAGACAGGGAGGGACAACAACAGATCCAGAGAGGTGGGGACAACAAACAGATCCATAGAGGTGGGGACAACAAACAGATCCAGACAGGGAGGGACAACAAACAGATCCATAGAGGGAGGGACAACAAACAGATCCAGAGAGAGAGGGACAACAAACAGATCCAGAGAGGTGGGGACAACAAACAGATCCAGAGAGGGAGGGATAACAAAAAGATCCAGAGAGGGAGGGACAACAAAACTGATCCAATGAGAAAGGGACAACAAACAGATCCAGAGAGGGAGTGACAACAAACAGATCCAGAGAGGGATGGACAACAAACAAATCCAGAGAGAGAGAGGGACAACAAATATATCCAAAGAGGGTGGGACAACAACAGATCCAAGAGAGAGGGACAACAAACAGATCCAGAGAGGAAGGGA